>NC_064920.1:115209692-115512723 GCF_023897955.1 Schistocerca gregaria
ACACATGACGCGAATGGCAAGCACTTCATACAACTTACAAACACAGACTAAATTACTACGATAAGCGGCTAATATCTAAGAAGTCATATAACAAAATTATACTTTAGTACAGAAAAACAATTCATACAGGGTTAGTTGTGACACAGTCACTTTAAGACAAGGTCATGGAGAATTCTACAAGAGATGGCGAGTACTTTGGAGCAATGAAGAAGCGAGTATTACTGAAATTGGGTGAATAAAAGAGAACGAACATAATTCTACTGGCTGCAGCATATGCAGGATGCTACTTGTTTCCCTTGAACACCAGTACGTCTTCTACTAAGAATGAACCATCATGACTGTACTAGAAAAACAACATAAAACTAGTACACAGCACAGGAGATGTGATTATTGGTAGCGGTCCATATATGATATGTGTTTGATACCGTGGTGTACCTCATTTATCACCAGTGAATTATGTTGCACTCACACGCCATGCAGCAGCTAATTTAACGATATGCTCACCTGTGAAATTGTAGTTATTTTACTAAAGACAGTGAATGCGTTTGTTAAACGTCTTAAAGGAGAAGTGGCCGAGCGGTTCTAGGCGCTACAGTCTGGAACCGCGCGACCGCTACGGTTGCAGGTTCGAATCCTGCCTGGGGCATGGATGTGTGTGATGTTCTTAGGTTAGTTACGTTTTAGTAGTTCTGAGTCCTAGGGGACTGATGACTACAGCAGATAGTCCCATTTTCTTAAAGGTGATGAGGCGAAAGCTTCTGTCATGTGAATTTGAGTAAAATTCCTTGTATGCACATGTACAGACATTGACAAAATACAACTTTTTCCAGCTATTCATTTCTGGCCAGACATTCCACATAACATCTACATCCGTGCATTCCAGTCAACTCAAAAAGGGTTGGCAGTAGGAGTAACATCCTGACCGCACACACACACACACACACACACACTCACACACACACACACACACACACACACACACACACACACACACACACACTCATGCAAGCAGGCATGAACACAAATGCTGCTACCCTAAATGTAAGTTGTGATGTGTAATACTGTTAATAATCTTTCCTCATTAGCCTGTTGATTACTTGCCGCTACTGAGGGATGCTGTTCGCATTCAGTATTGCAGAATCTGAAGCAGACGTGGAGAGAGCAACAGCTGTTATCTCCCGGAAAAATACGTCTGTGGCGAAATTCAGAGAAACAGATGTCATCTATCGAAAGGACTGCAAAATATGCACCTCACCAAAGTAAAAATTGAGTATCTGAACTCTGGAGAAGTCGTGGTAGGCTGAACAATATAGTGATCGTCGACTGTTTCGTAAATACACTCCTAGCAGTATCCAGATATAAAGAAATTTGAATTAGTGAAGTTTATTGCAAAGGCAGTGAAAAAGCACGACAGTTGTGTCAATTAAGTATCTAGAAAAATAGAGTATGTTGACTGTATTCATTACATATAGCAAGTTCAACGATGCTGTAGGAATTCTAGATTTCGCCTGTTTTGTTGCAGTAATGGGTGAAATGACTCGAAAAATGCGTCACATTAAATCGACTCCATCATCTACAATGGACTTCTGCTGGATATAAATGTTAAGTCGAATATGTGCAGGCGTGATACCTAACCAGGTTCGGTGTAAGGACCCTTGATACTTCCTGAATGACTCATTTTACATCGTTGAGAAAAAAAGTGCATCAAATTTATCATCATCTTAAACTCTAATTTTGAATAGTCCCCAATTTACTCTTGCCCAAGTGAGGTGAACTAAAAGACTTGTGCTTCTTTACAATGGGTGAAAGTTTAATATCATCCGAAATAACAGATGCGCAGTACTCAATAATGTCCTCATCTGCGATTGCATCTAAAAGAATACTATGAAATGTAAACTTAATTACCTGGCAAAGCGTATATCTAAACCTCTTTGGATTACAACTCTACCATTCTAACCTTGGAGAGCGTGCTGGAAAAACCAACACTTAAGTCTTTCCCCACGAGTTCTGATTTCTATTACTTTGATGAGATCACCGTTTCTCCCTCTGTAAGATGGAGTCAACAAAATATTTTCTCATTCAGAGGAGAAAGTTACTGATCGAAATTTCTTGAAATGATCTCGCTGCAACGCAAAACGCCTTTGTTTTAATGATTGCCACCCAAACTTGAGCATCACGTCCGTGACATCCCTAACATCCGTGACACTCTCTCTCCTATTTGACAATAATACAAAACTACCTCATCCTTGAACTATGACAACGTCATCCATCAATCCTACGAGGTAATAATCTCATACCTCACAGCATTACTCCACAAGAGGACGGATAAACGTAGTGTAGGTAGTCTCGTTAATAGACCTGTTTCCATCTAATAAGAGAGTACCACCGATTGTGTAAAGAGAACGTCTTAGATTAGTAATCAAAATACGCCGGCATGGTAGCTCAGCGTGTTCGTTCACAGGGTTATCTGCCTTCTGTAATGAAAAAATCAAGTGAATGTATGTACTATGAACTTCAATGGGTGTCATGGGACGTCCGCCCCGAACAAATGGAACGAACAATTTCGAACAAAATAAGATTAAAGAATAGATAAAAACGGGTAGCGTCTTAGATTAGTAATCACAACATTCTCGGTGCCGCGTTCGAAACCCACCACCGCTTGAATTTTGGTTAATAATCAGCACTGACGTCCGAAGACTTCCAGCCGACATTATGCCAAAACAGCTTTTCAAAGAGCGTGGAGGACTGGACAGATGTTCTGGACACTGTCTTGTCCTTGGGATGGTAAACTGCCCCTAACGGCGGAAGAATCTGCAATGATCAGTGACATGAGAATGCAGAAGGCAATAGAAACCACTGCATTAAAGACACATAACGTGGACTGTCACTGAAAAAGTGTTATGATGATCTCTCCATTGGAGAAAGATTCCGGAATAGTTCCCCATTCGGATCTCCGAAGGCGGGACTGCCAGGGGAGGAGGAGATGACAATGAGTAAAAGACTGGATAACGTTCTAAGAGTCGGGGTGTGGAATGTCAGAAGCTTGAACGTGGTATGGAAGCTAGAAAATATGGAAAGGGAAATGCAAAGGCTCAATATAGACATAGTATGGGTCAGTGAAAAGAAATGGGAAGAAGACAAGGATTTATCATCAGTTCAGTGTAGGGTAACATCAACAGCAGCAGAAAAAGGTACAATGGGAGTACGATTCGTTAAGAATAGGAAGGTAGGGCAGAGAATGTGTTAATGTGAAAGTTCAGTGATAGGGTTATTGCTGTCACGTAATATACAATATCTACAAGAACCAAGAGGAATAATAAGAGTGGACGACCAAGAGTAAAGTGCTCGGATTAAAACGGATGTAAGACAGGGGCGTAGTCATTAGTCCCTACTATTCATTCTGTACACCGAAGAAACAATGGTGGAAATAAAAGGAAGGTTCAGGAGTGGAATTAAAATTCAAGGTGAAAGGATATCAATGATACGATTCGCTGATAACATTTCTATCCTGAGTGAATGTGAAGAAGAACTACATGATCTGCTGACTGGAACGAACCGTCTAATGAGTGTGAAATATGGATTGAGAGTAAACTGAAGAAAGACGAAAGTAATGAGAAGTAGCAGAAACGAGCACAGCGAGAAGTTTATCATCAGTTTTGATCATAAGGAAGTAGATGAAGTTATGGAATTTTACTACCTAAGGAGCAAAATAACCAATAACGGACGTAGCAAGGAGGACATCAAACGGAGACTATCAATGGCAAAAAGGGCATTCCTCGCGAAGAGAAGTCTACTAGTATCAAACATAGGCCATGATTTGAGGATGAAATTTGTGAGAACGTATGCTTTGAGCACAGCATTGTATTTCAGTGAAAGATGGACTGTAGGAAAACCATAACAGAAGAGATCTGAGATGTGGCGTTAGAGACGAATGTTGAAAATTAGGTAGACTGATAAGCTAAGGAAGGAAGAGGTTCTTCGTAGAATAGGGGAGCAAAGGGATATGTGGAAAACACTGACGAGAAGAAGAGACAGAAGGATACGGAATCTGTTGAGGCATTAGGGGATGACCTGAGATGAAGAGGTTGACACAGGAGAAGAATTTGTGGTGGGCCGCATCAACTCAGTCAGAAGACTAAAACAAGAAACACTTTATTTGGTTCGTGTTCCACACAACATTATCTGCGTGATTTATTGAGTAACCAAAATTTAACAGATTCCTTTTAGAACTCATGTAGATGAAACTCACACTTTTCATTATGTACGGCGAGTTACCACGTTTTGCAGCAACAGATATCTCGTTGAAACCATTTTGCAATTTATTTTGATCTTTTGTTAACTTTGCTATACCGTGAATGAGAGCATGATCTGCAAACAATCTGAGAGGACTGCTCAGATTGTCACTTAAAATGTTTATATTGATTAGGAACAGCAGAAGACCTACAACACCTCCTTGGGATATGCCAGATACCGCGGTGATTCCGTGTCCTACGTACCAAGGGTACTGTAGATGAAAAATACGATGGACCAGTGTATCTGTTGAACACGTCTTTCATTTGAAACATGCGATAAGCAATCTATTACTAAAACTATTTTCAAGGCCCACCTGTGTTCGTGAGAAGTGCCCTCAGTTTTAGAGTTACTAAAAATGATGTGGCCTTGCAGAAAAACTTCGAACCTACGTTATTTGCTGTTGTCACTACTATATTATCAACAGCTTTGTAGACTGTTATTACGAACTGCGACGTTCCTGAAAGGAACCGACGAATTTAGTCTCACAATTGAGACAATACTCCATACCCAAGTAATTTTACTAGAAGTGACTTGTGAGGAACGGTGTCAGATATCTTCAAGATATGTAGATATTTGGAATCAATTTGAGAGCCCCTGTCTATATCACACATTACTTCATGTGAATAAAGTGCTAATTGTGTTTCACAACAACGATATTTTCAGAATCCGTGCTGTATACGTGTCAAAAGTTTGTTTTTATTTATTACATCCTTTCTTTGTGAAACGTGAGCAACTTTTCAGTCATTAGGCATGGGTCTTTCAGCGAGCAAGTGGCTGTTGCTAAGTGTGGAGTTATTATGCCAGAACACTCGGAAAGGAAACTGATTGGTATATAATATAGACGCAAAACCTGTATTTATTAACTGATTTAAGCTACTTCACTACACCGAGAATATCTGCCTCGAAGTAAATAATGTTGGCATCGTTTCTTGATTTGAATTATCGAATATTTATTTAGTCCTCTGTCGTGAAGTAATTTCGGAAGTCGTGTTCAGTAACTGTGCTCTAGTGGCATTGTCATTGCAAATATTACCTTTGCTGTCGCGTAATGAAGGTCTTAGCTGTGTCTTGCCGTTGGTGTGCTTTACATGCGACCAGAATCCCTTTGGCTTCTCTTCCAGATTTCGGGGGATAATTTTGTTCTGAAATTATTAAAAGCATCTTGGACTGAAGTCTGCAGCAAATTTCGAGCTTCTGTAGAACACATGAAACCTTGGAGAACTTGCTTTCATTTAAATTTGGTATGCTTTATTCGTTTCTTGTGCAACAGCATTCTGCACCCTTTTGTGTACTATAGGGAGCTGGTATCATTTATTGTTAATTTATTTGGTATAAATCTCTTGAGTTTCATCGATACTATTTCTTTGAATTTAAGCCACATCTGGTTTATGCTTACACAGTTACTTTAAAAGGAATAGAGAGAGTGTCTTAGCAATGCGTCAAGGGAATTTTCTGTTGCTTCGTTGACCAGATATATTTTGCATTTATTTTTCGTGATGTTAATGATAAGCTGTTAAAGAGACAGGAGACCTTACAAGGCAGGGATTTCGGTTGGGCCTAAAAACAAATAGTCCAACTGCATGTTAATCTTAATGAAATTAAAGGTTTTTACGTACGCCTGTATACAAAACTGCCGACAGTGACAACAAATAAAACCGTAATAACAAATGTTCAGTCGTATAACAACGCTTGTTTCAAAGTGCTGAGTAGTAGCTGATTGGTGTCTGTCAAAATTTTTACCATATATGAAAAAGCTAAACTTTGCTGACACAATATTTCCTACAGAGGTGATGCTTGTATACATATTCAAAAAACAGAACAAAAGTGTATCTGCTAATGTGTTTGAACCAAGTACATTGATGGTGATGGTTGTTCAATTTCGGGGAGGGGACCAAATAGCGAGATCATCGATTCTGTCGGTTTAGGGAAGGATGTGGCAGGAAGTTGGCAAGTTGGCCTTACACTTTCAGAGGAACCATCACGACATTTGCCTGAACTGATTTAGGGAAATCAGGTAAAACCTACATCAGGATGGCAGGACGCGGGTTTGAACCGTCCTCCTCCCGAATGCGAGTCCACTGTGCTAACCACTGCGCCACCTCTCTCAGTTACGAGGAGACTGCTGTATGGTGAAACGTAATATTGCAAGAAACTCGTAAACCTATTTATTACAAAAAAATCTTCCGAGGTTAGCACATAATAGCTGTACAGCTCGTCATAATTACGGTGCAGTAAGTGAGGACTGTCTGTAATATTTTCATTTGAAAGAAAAGTGAATGGTTTTGTATTGCAAGAAAAAAAAGGACACATGCCCTGAAAAAGGAGTTAGCATTTCAATCAGCACCGCTCTGGTGTATTTGCTGAGAACGATTCAAGAGACGAGATGTTAAATATACAGGGTGTCCAGAAAAGGACTCCCTGATTTCAGAATTAAATATCTCGAAAACAAAGATCGATAGAGGAATGCAGTAAACGGTATGTTTATTGTGAAAGCTGTAAGAAGTTTATACAGCAGTTTGAAATAATAGTTACAAAAGCTGCTAACAGTTGGCGCTGTACGCTGTACAGCTCAAATCAGCATACATAAGAGAAATGATCGTATGAAAACAATCTTTGCAAACAATCACATCACAATGTTTTCAAAATGTTCACCATTGGCACTGCAGAGGTGGCACAAACGAAGAATGAAATTCGCCATCACATTTCGTAGTGTCTCAACCGAAGTGGATTCACATGCCACAGAGATCGCCAGTTCAGGCTCGTCCAGCGTGGCGGTATGCTTCGGGTAGACCATGTCTTTCACTGTGCCCCACAAAAAATAGTCACAGGGAGTCAAATCCGGCGAATATGGGGGCCAATCCATGCGTGCACCAGTAAATTTGGGATGTTCCAAAGCAATGACATGATTCCCGAAGTATTCCTCAAGAAAACGAAACACTTTTTCGGTCCGATGTGGTCGGGCTCCATCTTGCGTAAACCATTCAGTACCTAGTCGATCCTCTAACGCTTGCTATGTGGCGACAAATTGTTCCAAAATGGCAACGTAACGTGCACCAGTGACGTTTCTCGAATGAAAAAAGGGCCAATAATGCCTCTGCTGCATACTGCAGCCCACACAGTAGCTTTAGGAGAATACAGAGGTTTCGCTTCACACCAGTATGGCTTTTCGGAACTCCAAAATCGCCAGTTTTGCTTATTCACGTATCCATTCTGGTGGAAGTGTGCTTCATCTGTAAACCAGATGCAGCCAACATCAAATCCTTCACACTCGTACGGGTATGGCCTGGTGCGTTTGAATTTTGAATGGAAACATGTGTAGGATCTTCCTCAGTATTTTCTGCGTGCTGTAACGCTTCAAACCAGTCTCAGATGCGATTCTACGGACAGATGACATTGGATTTCGCTGAATAGTTCCAGATACTGTGGCGATATTTTCAGGCGTAACTGCGGTTTGCTTGCGGCGAACATGCCCCACTAGATCATCAGTTACGCTGCCTGTTCGTTGAAATTTTGCGAAGAGCGTAAGAATGGCTTTCGCATCGGGTCCTTCTGGAACATTAAATCGTGCCTGAAAACTTAGCCTTGTTGCCGTAGGACTCTCTTCTAACCTGTGGTACTCTAGCACCAGAAAAACGCGTTGTTCAATGGAGTACACGGTTTTAATCTCTTCCTGCGGTACGCTAACCTCCTTTCACGTTTCAATAGTGGAATTGATCCCTCTGGGCTTCGGATCACTATTTATACTAGGCATTACGTATGGCGATTACAGCGCCATCTGTTAGAAGCTTTTGTAACTATTATTTCAAACTGCTGTATAAACGTCTTACAGCTTTCACAATAGACATACCGCTTACTGCATCCCTGTATCGATCTTGGTTTTCGAGTTATTTAATTTTGAAATCCGGAGTCCTTTTCTGGACACCCTGTAGACGTCACTGCCTTCTTCTGGTGGGTATGAGTGTGCTGCACACGTTAGCTGTAGTCGTCACAGTCCCGTCGTATTTAATAGTACGAGCAATAGCATTGGCCATTTCTTGATCACAAACGTATGTCAGACAAGTACACAAACGATGACAGACAGACATGTGAAAATGAAACTATATCTCTATCACGTTTCTGTGCTACCATCGAATATGAAGAGGTGCAAATCATTTACCAAGAGTACTGCAGTAACACACCAGGAAAGGAGATCTAATATATATTTCTGATTAATAGATCCACTTAATTTTTCTGTTATGTTCTCTCGGAGAGTGGGCATTGTACGTGAAATTGGACATAACAGTTGCCAGACGGTTGCGAATTTAAGTTGTTCAACGAGAAGGGTATATTTCTGTATAAATATTTGAGTAGTGAGACTTTTTTATTAGAAGATCATTTACCTCCAACGAGGAAGTTTTAAACTTTATCAACAGGTGAAACTGTAGCACAAAGTGAGTAACACAGCGTATGTAGTGTATGGAACTCATTCTTAGTAAGACGCTAGGAGATTATTCCGACCTATATCGAAAAATTGACGTGTTACTGCTTGCTGATGTATTCGCAAACTTTCATAGCATGTTTTAAAGCATATGAACTGGGCACTACTCATTATATTACTTCACCTGACTAAGTTTGAGATGCTCTACTAAAAATTACTAGACCAGAATTGCAGGTCTTTGTTGACAGTTAACAAATTCAGTTTACTTGTCGAGGCACCAGGGGTCGTATTGTCCACTGTCAGTGCTGTTGCAGAAGATAGGCCCACTATTAGTTATGACGAAAAAAAGTGTGAAAAGTTTGCAAGATTGTAATAGGGTAGATTGTATTGAGAAAAATTAAGCAAAAAAAATCTATACATTTCGCCATTTCTGAGTTAATTAGCACTGAAGTTAACAAGTCAGGTGTCTGTGCACACAACGTCAAGTGGAGCATAGGTGTTGTTCCTTTGGATTCCTAAAAGTGAAAAAGAAAGAGATGTAAAAACTGAAGGTGGGGCATTAGTAAGGACTTCTCCCTAGCCAAAGGCTGAGCAGTCTTGTGCGCTGTCATCTTCGCTACGAGACCAGGAGCTCCAATTGTATCTGGCGGAACACTTGAAACTGGACTTGCTACGTCCTCATTGGCTAACATCAGTGACAACTAACGTGTAAACTGCGCAACATAACGAAATTTTTGCTTAATAATTATTTCTGATCCGCAGCTCGTGGTCTCGCGGTAGCGTTATCGCTTCCCGAGCTCGGGGTGCCGGGTTCGATTCCCGGCAGGGTCAGGGATTTTCACCTGCCTCGAGATCACTGGGTGTTGTTGTGTCGTCTTCATCCTTATCATTCATCATCATTACGGTCGGAGGAAGGCAATGGCAAACCACCTCCACTAGGACCTTCCCTAGTACGGCGGTGCGGGTCTCCTGCATCGTCCTCTACGCCCTGTTACGGAGCATCATCATCATCAATTATTTTTCAGCACAACCTACCCTACAACATCCTTACAGGCTTTTCATGCTATTTCTAATTACACTGTATAGCATGATGTGAATAGAGCTGGGCAGTGATGTAATACCGTCCAGCATCCCATTTTCGTGGTTTTCTCCAGAAAATGTTGCATTTCTTGACACACTATGCGATCAAAACAAACGTTTTTAAAATTAGGTGCATTGTGCTGCCACCTACTGTCAGGTACTCCATATCAGCGACTTCAGTAATCATTAGATACCGTGAGAGAGCAGAATGGGGCGCTCCGCAGAACTCACGGACTTCGAACGAGGTTAGGTAATTGGGTGTCACTTGTGTCATACGTCTGTACGCGAGATTTCCACTATCATAAACATCCCTAGGTCCACTGTTTCCGATGTGATTGTGAAGCGAAAACGTGAAACGGCACGTACAGCACAAAGGCGTATAGGCAGACCTCGTCTGTTGACTGGCGGAGGCCACCGTCATTTGAAAAGGGTAGTAATGCGTAATAGGCAGACATCTATTCAGACTATCACACAGGAATTGCAAGTAATATGTCAGTTAAGCGGAAGGTGAGAAAACTTGGATTTCATGGTCGAGCGGTTGCTCATAACCCACACATCATGCCGGTAGATGCCAAACGACGTCTAGCTTGGTGTAAGGAGCGTAAGCATTGGACGACTGAACAGTGGAAAAACGTAGTATGGAGTGACGAATCACGGTACACTCTGTGGCAATTAGATGGAAGGGTGTGGGAATGGCGAATTCCCGGTGGACGTCATCTGCCAGCGTGTGTAATAAAATTCGGGGGCGGTGATGTTATGGCGCGGTCGTGTTTTTCTTTCCTTTGCGTGGCACTATCACAGTACTAACCTACATGGATGTTTCAAGAACCTTCTTGCTTCCCACTGTTGAAGAGTAATTCTGGGAGGGCGACTGCATCTTTCAACACGATCGAGCACCTGTTCGTAATGCACGACCTGTTGCGGAGTGGTTACACGACAATAACATACCTCTAATGGACTGGCCTGCACAGAGTCCTGACCTGCATCATACAGAACACCTTTGGGATGTTTTGGAACGCCGACTTCGTGCGAGCCCTCAGCGACCGACATCGATACCTCTACTCAGTGGAGCATTGCGTGAACAATGGGCTGCCATTCTCCAAGAAACCTTCCAGCACCTGATTGAACGTATGCGTACATGTAAGCTGTCATCATGACTAAGGCTGGGCCAACGCGATACTGAATTCCAGCATTACCGGTGGAGGGCGCCACGAACTCGTAAGTCATTTCCAGCAAGGTGTCCGGATGCTTTTCATCACATACTGTATGATAAAAGTTCCCTATGATTCTAACATAGGATGTATTTTAGAAATATCTCTCGAATATCAGGAGAATGTGATATCATGAACTGATGCCACCCAACCAACGTCTCAAAGATGGCAAGAGAATTGCAAGTTTCCAGCTGATGCCTATAGCAGTGGTGCAGGACCTACCGGAGCCAGTGCTGCACATCTGCTGAGCCACCCCTCCAGCAGCTCTGGACTACGAGCACCCTCTGCCGGTACAAATATTCAGATGTGTGTGAAATCATATGGGACTTAACTGCTAAGGTCATCAGTTCCTAAGCTTACACACTACTTAACCTAAATTATCCTTAGGACAAACACACACACCCATGCCCGAGGGAGGGCAGCGCCCAGACCGCTCGGCTAATCCCGCGCGGCTCTGACGCTACAACATAGGACAGCTATTGGCAGCCACACAGCACACTTTCACTTTGAGCGACTTCGCTACGTGATACTATGTGTAGTTCATCATGTCACGGCTCTGACACTATCGTTTGTACTTTATTTTATAGCAGCTCATAACTATTGCTAGTGTATTAGCTGGAATCTTATTTCTCGGTACATTATTTGCAATGAGCCTTTGTGCACTTCGAGAAATACAAGTAAATGTTCTGTTTACTGTGTTAACTTGTTCACTGACCACCGTCCAGCTTTCCTTGGACGGCAGTTGCCAAACCACTCTGTAGTCCACCTCTCCTTACCATTGTTTGTGAAGTTGTACACAACATACCTGGTAACAAGGCAATATCTACCTGTAATTCGTTTTGGTTAAGTATTCAGGTCAATGTCCTTTGGTTTCTTCCTTTGATTCTCGGGACAGGGTTGCTAACTTATGTACAGAATTTCAGGATTTGTTTTCTGAGGGTTTAGGGAAAGCCAATAATTTTGTTACACATGTCACAACAAACGACTATTCACAGAGACTTTGTTAGAGCTCGTCCTGTTCCTCATGCTCTTTGGAACAGGTGGCTCAGGAAAGTACCGTTTTGTAAGATAGTGGGGTCTTCGATCCATCACTGCTAATCAGTGGACGTCCCCTCTTTTCATTCTGGAGAAGCTGTAGGGTAGACTGCTTGTGCACAATTTTAAGAAAACTGTGAATCCTCAAACAGTTGTTGACAGTTACTTCAACAAAGAAAACTGTGAATCCTCAAACAGTTGTTGACAGTTACTTCTTGATGCGCCTGGAAGAATTGATTGATTAGTTGGATGCCAGTCGTTACTTTTCCAAAACTCATTTGCGCGACGTCAACTTGTAAATCCCTGTGGATCAGCAGTCGCAAGATATCCTTGTCCTTAACATTCATCTGAGTCTCTTTAAATATTTGGGATTTCCGCTTGGCAGTGCTTCTGTTCCCACCTATTTCAGAGCTTTCTGGAGCAGATGACCGCAAAAGTTCATTTTTGCTCAAATTATTTAGATGATATTGTCGTCTTAGGTCGCACCTCAGAAGAACACATTCGCAATCTGCGCACTCTGTTTCAAATGATGTCTGCTGCAGGTCTCAGACGTAACAGAGAAAAATGTGTATTTTCTCAGACTGAACTTGAGTGCTTTGGACACATTCTAATAGCCAGGATGTTCACCCGTTGCAGTCGCATTTCATGGCTATCTGGCACCTACCACCCCCAGGCAATGAGCGTGAACTGGAGCGTATGTTAGGGAAGCTCATCTATGACATCCGAGATGGTGGATCTCTTGCATCACTCGCGCAGGGAGAATGCTCCTTTTGTTTGTCTGCTTTCCATAAGTTGAAAGCTGCTTTGTTCAGTGATCGGTGTCTTGTTCATTTTGATCAAGTCAAACCTATTGTCTTGGCTGTGGATTCTTCAAAATGGTTCAAATGGCTCTAAGCACTATGGGAGTTAACATGTGAGGTCATCAGTCCCCTAGACTTAAAACTACTTAAACCTAACTAACCAAAGGACATCACACACATCCGTGCCCGAGGCAGGATTCGAACCTGCGACCATAGCAGCACAGCGGTTCCGGCCTGAAGCGCCTAGAACCGCTCTACCACAGCGGCTGGCTGGGATTCTTTCTCTGACAGTGTTCGTGCAGTTATGTTGCATAAGTTTGGTGCTGTTGACAGGCCGATTGCCTTTGCTTCGAAGTTGGTGAACAAAACTCAATGCAATTATTTGTAAATTGAAATGGAGGCTCTAGTCATTGTCTATGGTGTCACTAAGCTTCACCAGTATCCATTTGGTAGAAAATTTTACTTGGTGACCATAAACCTTTGCAATCTTTCCACAATAAAACTTTCACTCTGCAGCGGAGTGTGCGCTGATATGAAACTTCCTGGCAGATTAAAACTGTGTGTCAAACCGCGACTCGAACTCGGGACGTTTGCCTTTTGCGGGAAACTGCTCTACCATCCGAGCCACCCAAACACGACTCACAGCTCGTCCTCACAGCTTTACTTCCGCCAGTACCTCGTCTCCTACCTTCGAAACTTCACCTGTGATCACTTTTCTAGACAAGAATTGGTCTCATTTTTCATTCAGTCTAGTCGTGTCACGTATCCACAAGTTGTTGTTTTTGTTAGTGTGTCAAGGTGTGCGAGGCAGTGTGTGCACACACATTTATCTTCCTCAAAACATTCTGGAGACTGTCTTGAATACTTGTTTTAAAGATGTTACTCCACTGGAATATGTGACACAACAACATTGACATTGACATACTATGGCCACACATCGGCAACTTAGCACTGCCTGCTCACAACTGATGAGTGGAATGCGCATCTGTTGTTTCAAGTTGTTAGTTCCAGCTGCCAGCGCAGTTAATGCATCGACGTCGCGTATAAGCCAGGGAAAAGAATCTGGGAACGTTTGGGACAAATGTATATTTCTTTTGGTAAAGACGTATTTATTGATAGCCTTTTGTGATCTATCCTTTTGTAAATATTTTAACTAACATAAATCACTTACTGGAATGTAAACACATTGCTTCATATGGAACCAATGAAGAGAGGTCTCTGTGAGGTAATAGAAGGGAAGCATTTCACCTATGTACAATAAAATGACGTGACTTTATGAAGTTTTATGATATTACAGTGCTAATAGTAATTGTAACGTAGTGTTTTGCATTGAGGGCTTTTATAGCCAGCATTTACTTACGTTAAAACTTCTGGGTTGAGAGGCCATGAGCGATGTATATGTAAATACTATTTTTATGTTTGTGTTGCCTTGTTCTGCCCGTTCACCAGATCTGTGTACAATTGAGCTCGTATGACAGATCATCGGATGAAAACTCCAGTGACACTATAACCAGCATTATCAGTCAGTGTGCTGACCGACCATGTGCAATAGGTACGGAACTACACCCCACAAACTGACGTCCGGTACCTGTACGACACAATGGACGCCCGTTTGCATGCTTGCATTCATTCAGCATTCTGGCGTTTACGCCAGTTGTTAATGAACCAGCATTGCACATTTGCACTTAAATTAACATGCGATCTTGCAGTGTTAATCACTTTGATATGTTATCTAGACAAAATTCCAAAATTTAATTACTCTACATTAATCACTTTTTGTATTGCGATTTTTTTCCGGCAGTGTAATTTGGGTCCCTTGTTGTGATGGATTACAGGTTTTCCATAGTAGATTGCGAAGTTTTCTGAAATAAAATGATTTTCCTTGAATTGCAAGGATTCTATCGATTTATTTTAGTTTATATTCTTTGGAAGAAATGTTTGTCTTGATTGTTCCCATCAAGTTTTTCTGTTTTGGATGTAGAGATTTTAGGAAATTTTGAGAAGCTCCGGCTCTTTTGCACATGGTATTACTGGTCCACCAGAATTCAAAGACCAGTAAAACCCATTCTAAAGGCTGATGCCCGTGGTAGAGGAACTCATTCCTGTTAATTCTTCTGGTTTATTCAAGTTGATGTTAGTTTTATGGCGATTTTATGTGCAAGATCTCATGTTACAATATGGCTGTTGAGGTCAGGAAGTGCATGTAGCAGTCCAACCAAGCAGGTGAACAGAAGCTAGCTTCTGAAAACCAGAACAGACGACAGTATATTTATCTATCTACATTTCATTTGATCTCTGGAAGTCTTCCTCCAATACTGCCGTACCTATGATCATGTCGGTCTTCAGTTCCACTGAAGACTTCACCGTAAACATAGCAAGAGACCTTCACAAGCTATTGTCATCCGTGTCAGGTGAGTGTGTATGCGCGCGTGTGTGTGTGGGGGAGGGGGGGGGGAGGAGTCTGGATGGATGGTTGCGGATGTGGGGGAGCCTGTATTTACGTAAGTAATGTATGTGAAGATAGAAATTAAAAAATTACGCTAAAAATTTATACGACTTAATTTTTTATTCGTTCGTGAGTAAACTGTGTGACAAAAAAAAAAAAAAGTTCAAATGGCTGGAAGCAGTATTGACCATAACATGTGAGGTCATCAGTCCACTAGACTTACAAGGGGAGGCCGCCAATTGTGAAATTCAGATTCGATTCATACTTCGCATAATAAAAGCTCATGGCCAGAAGTGTAATGTGGCAGAGGACCAAGATGCACTTCTCAGCCGTTGTCGACAAAATCGACAGTTAAAAGAAACAGTTGCGGTGAAATACACTCTACGATTTGTAATTTTCTACAACGTCGTGGCGCAGCGGTAAGCGCTCGAGTTCGTAATCCGAAAGTCGCCGGATCGAATCTCGCGCCAGGCAACCTTGTTTTTAGTATTTGTTTTTTGTAATTCAAATATATATATGAAAAATACCCGCTATGCGTAAGATAGCTTCGTTTACTGGAATCATGGTAAATAACGACACAACGTCAAAACTGACGAGGATATCATCCGGACCCACGCTCGTTTCCTATAACTTGTCAATGAAATGAGCTGAATTTTTAATATGACTGTCCGTCCTACCAACATAAGGCTGCAGCATTGAGGCAAGGTGTCTAGCTAACTCGTGTGTTGGTCCGCCTATAGCGCTGACAGTTGCCTCAGCGGAATCCCAGGTTTATGAACTTTGGGTAAGCCATAAAGTCTAGGTGGGTACGCTTCTGTTTTACAGAGCAGCTTCTTATCGTCGGAGCCAAATGAAGACGCTTTCACCAGTTGATTTGTCATTCTTAAAATCTTACTAGTCGGATCTTTCTGGAGTTTTTTGTAATTGGAGGGAACCAAAATATCATTGATTTTTCCATGATACTCGTCACTGTTCAGTATGACGGTGGCATTACCCTTATCTGCATTAAGAACAATCATATTTTTATCTCCATTTATGTCCCTCAGCGCCTTCCTTTGAGCCTGCGACAAATTACTTTTAGGTGGCTTTCACGAACGTAAAATCCTAGCTGTTTCCATCCTAATTACGTCAGCGGTCTTCTGTGGCAGCTGACGGATACCGGCCTCAATATTTGCTACAATATCCTCTTTGGGTACATTTTGGGTCGTCACAGCAAAATTGCCTCATTTTTTTTCTTCCTTTCACTAGTAAGGTCACAGACCGCATTGGGAAAGTTTTAGGCAAGTATGGGGTGGAAACTATTTTCAGACCCACGAGGAAAATAAAAGAATTTTTAAGGTCGGCAAAAGATGCACGACACCCTTTAGCTACACCGGGGGTATATAAAATTCCTTGTAGTTATGGACAGGTTTACATCGGTACCACAAAGAAAAGTGTGAACACCCGTCTTGTTGAACATAAGAGGAATTGCTGCCTGGGTCACACGGATATATCGGCCGTAGCGGAACACGTTTACCAGGAAGGTGATCACGAAATAAAATTCAGCGAGCCGAGCGTCATATCAAAAACCACGCTTTATTATGCACTCTTGTATAGAGACGCTATCGAGATTGATAAACATCGTAATAATTTTTACAGGAAAGACGAAGGTGTTAAACTGGATAAAATTTGGATGTGAGCGTTGCACCGCAAGAGTGACGATCGATTACTTTCAATCGAGAATGTTGGCATCACCAGAGACAATCTCATAGCCGACGCCACGTGATCGACAGTGGCGCCCTCTGTACTACCTATGTAATCAACGCTTCCTCGAGTTCTCTTCGCAGTTCGCCGCTTTACCTCCGAGGATGTCTCCCGCAGCCGGAGACGAAACATCAGGAGAGAGTTTTATACTTAGACCACACCCTATGAGCCCGGAAGTTTTAAGTGAAGACAATACCGGCCGTGAAAGCTTACATTGTATAAACGTATCTATTTTGCACGTGCTGTCAATAAATACACTCCTGGAAATGGAAAAAAGAACACATTGACACCGGTGTGTCAGACCCACCATACTTGCTCCGGACACTGCGAGAGGGCTGTACAAGCAATGATCACACACACGGCACAGCGGACACTCCAGGAACAGCGGTGTTGGCCGTCGAATAGCGCTAGCTGCGCAGCATTTGTGCACCGCCGCCGTCAGTGTGAGCCAGTTTGCCGTGACATACGGAGCTCCATCGCAGTCTTTAGCACTGGTAGCACGCCGCGACAGCGTGGACGTGAACCGTATGTGCAGTTGACGGACTTTGAGCGAGGGCGTATAGTGGGCATGCGGGAGGCCGGGTGGACGTACCGCCGAATTGCTCAACACGTGGGGCGTGAGGTCTCCACAGTACATCGATGTTGTCGCCAGTGGTCGGCGGAAGGTGCACATGCCCGTCGACCTGGGACCGGACCGCAGCGACGCACGGATGCACGCCAAGACCGTAGGATCCTACGCAGTGCCGTAGGGGACCGCACCGCCACTTCCCAGCAAATTAGGGACACTGTTGCTCCTGGGGTATCGGCGAGGACCATTCGCAACCGTCTCTATGAAGCTGGGCTACGGTCCCGCACACCGTTAGGCCGTCTTCCGCTCACGCCCCAACATCGTGCAGCCCGCCTCCAGTGGTGTCGCGACAGGCGTGAATGGAGGGACGAATGGAGACGTGTCGTCTTCAGCGATGAGAGTCGCTTTTGCCTTGGTGCCAATGATCGTCGTATACGTGTTTGGCACCGTGCAGGTGAGCGCCACAATCAGGACTGCATTGGACCGAGGCACACAGGACCAACACCCGGCATCATGGTGTGGGGAGCGATCTCCTACACTGGCCGTACACCTCTGGTGATCGTCGAGGGGACACCGAATAGTGCACAGTACATCCAAACCGTCATCGAACCCATCGTTCTACCATTCCTAGACCGGCAAGGGAACTTGCTGTCCCAACAGGACAATGCACGTCCGCATGTATCCCGTGCCACCCAACGTGCTCTAGAAGGTGTAAGTCAACTACCCTGGCCAGCAAGATCTCCGGATCTGTCCCCCATTGAGCATGTTTGGGACTGGATAAGCGTCGTCTCACGCGGTCTGCACGTCCAGCACGAACGCTGGTCCAACTGAGGCGCCAGGTGGAAATGGCATGGCAAGCCTTTCCACAGGACTACATCCAGCATCTCTACGATCGTCTCCATGGGAGAATAGCAGCCTGGATTGCTGCGAAAGGTGGATATACACTGTACTAGTGCCGACATTGTGCATGCTCTGTTGCCTGTGTCTATGTGCCTGTGGTTCTGCCAGTGTGATCATGTGATGTATCTGACACCAGGAATGTGTCAATAAAGTTTCCCCTTCCTGGGACAATGAATTCACGGTGTTCATATTTCAATTTCCAGGAGTGTAGTTGCCACTGTTAAAGTTTCAACCCTCGCAAAATAGCTTTGGATTTAGATTAATAATTCCTTGTCAGTTCGTTCAGTAATTTGTTAAGTGTTTGCTACTCAGTAAGTCTATATACTGGATAAGAGATCATGGTATTACCGGCACATAAATATACTGGTGCAGGACCCTTAATGTAGGGAAAGAAAAATATTATGCAATTCCGGCGTATCGGGTCAGTACAGCGAGAACGCAGAGGATCAGTACCTTTATTTCAGTTTATTGAAATTATTACATTTTTTTCAGTTTTGTAATATTTTGTTTTTGTTTTGTACTTGAGATGGGAAAATATAAAATGAAAAATGGTGCTTTGTAGACCGAAGATGACACGCAAAATAAAGTTAAAGGTTACGGGGGGGTAGAATTAAGCGCCACGCTGCGGAATCCTTTCGGATTCCATATTTCAGTCTGACTGAACAGTGGAAAACATTCAGCAGAAGAGGTAAAAGGTGGTCAAACAATATTGGGGAAAGGAAAAGAATTTGCTTCAAGAATCCTGAAATTATGAGCATGTGGCTTCCAGTAGGATACAAATGATACAAGGGGAGCTGCCAACAAATTGGTCACAATAGCCAAGTGAAGCATATCCTTTCATGTGGTAACAAAATCGCAGGCAAAGAGTGGCTAAAAGGTTTCAGGGAACGAAACCCAAATTATCTTTGAGGAAAGTGGAAGCGCTTTCCGTAGACCGATGAAATATTTTTAATAAGGAGGATATCGCTGCCTTCTAAGGGAACTTTGTCCCCCGTATGACCGTCACGCTTTCGAAAGTGAATCCATGAAAACAATGACAAGTGCCGGACGAATTAAAATAATTATGCCTCAAATGGCAGAAACGTATTCGATCTCACCGTCTTCGTGAGCACTGCGTCTTACCTGTGGACTGTCAGACGTCTCAAAAGACTTTATAAGCGCTCCATTATTGCGAAGAAAATATTATCATAATATACCTACCATGCCACACAACTCGCCGCCTCCAGCCATTAGACAGGTCATTTTTAAGCGACTACAATCAGATTACGACAATGAATGTACAAACTTAACTCGTAACACAGAAAGAGCAAGGAAGGTCAAAACATTCATATTTGTAACATCTTCGAGGCTGCATGGATAGGAACGACAACGCCAGCGATTTATGAATAACGGTTTTAGTTCAACTGTTTCTCCGTTAAACGACAACGATGTGGCAGAATATGAATTCTTTCCAGCGAGTGTATCGTCGAGCCAAGAAAACACCACAAGGGAAACTGAAATCCTTCGTCTCCCCCCGGGAAGTCCATTTCTTGATAGACATAACGATGACAAAGAAAAGTCTTCTACTTCACCCCACCACTTGCTGCCTCTCCCAAAGACTACAAGAAAAGAATTAGCCAAAAAGAAGAAAGTACTATTTATTACATCTCCAGAAAATATAAATGCAATAAATATATATTTAAAAAGAAAAGAAAAGTCTGTTCCCAGCCCGGCTGTTTGAAGAAACCTCAGGTTAAGAACAGACTTACAGCTTGAGTGACCAGTCAGGTTCATCATAATTCTCCGAAGAAACTGAAGAAAATAATGATACATCTTGTGAACTGTACAAGATGAAATACTGGGATCCAGTATCGGCGAAACTTGGTGTCTGGATTCAGTGTGGCAGAGAATGGTTTCAAGAGAATTTTGTTGGTGCAGTGGGGAAGAAGAGGTTTATTTGTGGAATTTACGTTGGTACTGTAGTGTGATGTATACATTTTTGTACTGATCCTATTCGTCAGACTTATGACACGATTCGCCATACTTGAAGAAGGTGAACAGGGTCATCCAGCTCATTCTTTAGATTGGTTTTGTGGAACTATGAACAACATTTATGTAGTGTTATATGTTAGAACTTGCAGGCCAAAGGATACAGTTCTTAAGTATTTACATTGAAAAGCAAGTATTTACAAACATAATTTGCTTATGTGACTTACAAATTTTTACCCTGTTTAGTCGCACTTGCCCTAGCTGGCATCTGGCAGCAACAAGCGTGCACGTCTGGTCCCGCTAACTTGACACCGTCGCATGCCGCTGCGTTCCGTTGCACAAGTGGCTCCCAGCTCCCAAGCAGGGAACTATTCAAGACGCCGGAATGTCGTCTGTTTCCAGGAGATAGATTCCTTCAACCTTAATTAAAATTGAGAACAGATTATTGAAATACTTAGAGAGAAATAAGATCCGCAAATTTCAGAGTTTGTTCTGGTTTTGGTGTAAATGGACTTTTTAAACTTCTTACTTGCTAAGAGTAAAATATTAATTTGATTAAAAATATTCTTCTGTGAGGCTTCCCGCAGCAAACGTAAAAAAAAGTGTTTCAACGATTTCAATACTTTTACAGATATGACGAGATAGGTTTGAAATTGTTCATCTAACCGAAGAAGTTAAAGTGTCAAAAAAATTAACCCTAATTTAGTGAGACTGCGAAGAAGTTAATAACTTTAAAGTAATAAGTCGCAACTTCGAAAATCCATAAAATGATCTGTAGTGAAGTAGTAGGAAACTAAATTAAAATGTCAAACTAACTCCTTTACATAACTGTATTTTGCTGACTATTTTCCGTAGTTACATTTTAAACAGACTGATCTCGATATGATTTATGTCGTTCGCGGATGAATAGTTATTGTTATTATAGTCTACAGTCTGGTTTCATGCTTCTTTAAACATCTATCTGTTTCTGAGCAAACGTCTTCAAGTCTGATTAACTACTGGAACCTGCATTAGTTTGAACCTGCTGACTGTATTCAATGGTATATGGCTTCCGTGCCTGGTTGCCTAGGGATTGGAAGGACTGCGATAACACTGCATTTAACATCGTTCCTCACCAAACCAGTTGTTAATTGCGTTTATTAAACAATGTATTCGGACTAGTTAATACAGAACATTGATCTTTAGTTTGAAAAAGTTGTAAAAGACATTAACCACTGTTTGGGATCGGATATTAAAGACTCACACAAATGTCTGCTTTACAGTAAATTACAATATTAAAAATACAAAGCATCAGTTTGCTTTTGTTCTACAATGTTACTTTTATTGTTAACCGGTTTTCGGCTTACAAGGCCATCTTCAGACGTTTACTGAGTATTATCACCAAATAAGTTACAATGTTTGCAAAACAACATTTTAAGAGAAGTAACACGTCTATACTGCAGTACAAACATACAGTAAGTAACATCTTTGACAGTGTGGTGGTAGTGCAATGAAAAAGTAAAAATTAAACAGTACATAAATAACAATAGAGTAAGCAGGAAAAACTTTAACCCAAACTAGAAATAGCATGCCTTCATAACAGTTTCTAATAATAAACAAAACTAATAAAATAAAATAAAATTAGTACAAGACAAGGCTACATCAGGAGGTAAAACATGGAGAATGATACACAAACCAGTTAAAAGAAGAGACAATTATCAGTGTAACTACAGAATACATAAGGAACGTAAGCAATATCAGTAAGTTAAACAGAAATGAATAAATGCAGGAAAATGGAGACGTTTAAAGGGAACGTACTGCAAATGCAATATTTGAGAGTTTGGTGGTACTGAATTTTAATATAAACATTATAATCAAAACAGTGGCTGTGTAACAGTTTGCATTAAATAAATGAACAAAGTAAAATATGAATAATATTTGATGAGAGAACTACAAAGGGTGTTAAACATGGAGAGTACCAGTTAAAAGAAAAACTTAATTATTGAAACAACAGTCTATATGGAATACAAAGACAACTGAAAGAAAACAAAAGAACTTAATGAATACAGGAAAATCTGAAGAGACAGTGTGGGAAGTAATGAAGAAGAAAGATGATTATATGAAGTTTAGGAGAGGGGAAGTGTTGAGCTGTGTCTGGTCATTTAGAATTAGATATGGACTGTGAGAAAGATGTCTGTTAATTTCAAGGGCTCCCTGCAGGTTGAGTTTATGGCCTTTGTTTGCTAAGTGAAGTACACGGGACACTGGCTGGTAGTTGTGACCCTTTTTGTGTTAAACGTTTTCCTATCTACTCTATTGTTATTTATGTACTGTTCTATTTTTGTGATGTTTAAAGCTTTCCCGGCGTACTGATTGTTCCATAAAAACACGGGAGAACTGCCGGATATCAGTAACGTTCTACCACGACATTTCGGCGCAGAGTCTTCTGGCCACCTCCAGGTGAATTTTTACTTTTTCATTCCATTACCACTACACTGTATTCTTCTACTTCAGTCTAGACGTGTTACTTCTCTTCCAACGTTGTTTGCAAACATCATAACTTCTTTGGAGATAGTACTTAGTAAATGTCTGAAGATGGCTTTGTAAGCCGGAAACCGAAATACTGTAGAACAAAAGCAAACTGGTGCTTTTCATTTATTATAATACCGACGGAAGATTCTCTTAATACAATATTAATCCTTGATTTAAAACAAATTATTTAAAGAGGTCAATACATGTCTGAACAAATAATCAAATTTCAGTGCGTGCTTTTCGAAGAGTTACTAAAAACCATTAGTTCTGGGTTTCGAAAAAAAACGTTCAGAGACGTTAATTCTTAACTAATGAATTATTAAACATTCATCTTTTGGTTAGATAAAATTATATTGAAGGAACATGTCAACAGGAGTCATAGCACTCACATATACAAGCTCTGCTTATGAAGAATCCACCCAGTGGCTGATAGCATGCCCAGACGCCTCCAGCAACATTCTGGACGCCTCTCAAACTGGCACCCCAAGTACACAGGCTCCACATCTCTAGAAAATAGACGCAAGCATAACATGACACATATGAACATTTACTGACACTGCGGGTCCCGTCGCGAGGTGCAGTTATCCTCAAATGAGTATAGAGCGCAGAACGCCATAACTCCGGCAGCGTTCTTTAAATTTCAGGTCAGAACAACAAGCTAAGCTGGCGCGCATCCGACTGTATAACAGAGCCACGCGATAAGGCAACAGGTGGAACTGCCTCCGAAGTGCACGGGCAGCGACAGTTATTTCGATGACAATTTCAGGTTGCTAGGAAATTGTAAAATGGTGCTACTGTGATACATCATTACGGTAACCCGCAGTTACAGGATTAGCGTCACGCTCACTCACAGAACGAGACAACACACTCTAATGATTGTCTCAAAACACCAGGAGGCCACAATAAACTTTTCAAAATTAAACCAGACGAAACGTATTTAGTAGAAGCCAGGCGTTAAACACGGGAGAATGCCCCTCCCGTTAAATGATTGACACAACATGGGGTCTATTAAAGAGACCATACTATTGCTGATTAATTTATACGACGGACTAGTCGAGTACTCTTGGCAAACATAAGCATTCCCGCAAATACTGCAGAGAAAAGGGATGATAATTCCTGATGGAACTTACAGTCGTGAATGCTGGCATAGCAGATGGTTAATCGACAAGTCACTACAATGTAATGGTTCACTCAAATACCTTAAAAGGCCCAATAAATACTTTGTACAGAACTGTCTGAAGGCTGCGAACGTTTGGGGCTCCAGCTTGATTAAATATAACTCGTACAGCCTCACGCAGCGCACAGTCAGTAGATAAGTGAGTTTACTAAGCTAATAAACCAGCAGCAAAATTTCCTCTAGACCTAAAGCATTAAGGAAACACGCCTTGAAATACTTCGCCAGGAAATTCTATTGATCCGTTAATAATTACGTGAATAATAATTACGATGGAAATTTTCTGGCACAAAAGGCGCAACAATAGTGACTTCGCTCGGGAGTGAATGTCACAGCTAATTTAGGCACAGTGACGCACGCTCTGGGCAGTCAGTCTTATGATTGTTCGTATATTCAAAAAATTGCTATAATATAACACTGGATTATTAGATGACAGTTCTTAGAGCCTTGATGTTATTTACCTCTTCTTCTTCTATGAAGGCAATGGTACGGCCTCAAGCTTGCTCTATTTACATTTCTTGCTTCTTCTAAGCACTGTAGACACCGGTAACTCAGAAATGTGAAATAAGGAACTCGTAAATGAAGTTGACTCCGTACTGTAAGAATTAATGTATTTCACGTTAGTAGTGAACTGAAGTCCACGTCCTCTCTCTATCAGCCGGTCGCTGTGGCCGGGGGGTTCTGGGCACTTCATTCCGGAACCGCGCTGCTGTTACGGCCACAGGTTCGAATCCTGCCTCCGGCATGGATGTGTGTGATGTCCTTAGGTTAGTAGGTTTAAGTAGATCTAAGTCTAGGGGACTGATGACCTCAGATGTTAAGTCCAATAGTGCTAAGAGCCATTTGAACCTCCCTCTATCATGGACAAGAAAACACAGACAGTACGACAACGACGACACATCCGATAAGAATTTTTACAAACATAAGAAAATTTGCAAACATAAGGAAAAAACATAAAAAAAGGTTTACACGGTATATGCGGTACACTTCGGTCAGCAGCAGATTTTTTTCTGCTCAAATAGTGAAACTTATTTACTGCTTACAGAGTTTCATTTCCTAATTTATTTCCCTCTGAGTCGACTCATTTAATTCAACTGTATTCCATAAACTTTGTTTTAATTTTGTTTGTGTTCACCTTATAACCTCTTTTCAAGACACTGTCTGTTCCCTTCAGGTGCGCCCAACGTTCTTCGTAGTCCCTGACAAGTACAACGTTCCCGGCAAGCCTCAAAGTTTTTATTTCTTGAACCTCAGATCCCTCTCGTAATTTAACCTTGGTTTACTTTATTGCTTCTTCAGTGTATAGACTAAACAATATCTGGGATGAGATACAAGCCTGTGTTACTATCTTCTCAACCACTTTTGTATCTAATATGAAAATGTGGCTCTGCCTTGAGCAAATAAAATTCTTCTTGTTTAAGTACCTAAATATGTTTCGGAGAAGTTTCTCCACCTTCACTATATCTGCATCTACATTTACATACATACTCCGCTAGCCACTGAGCTATGTGTAGCGGAGGGCATAATTCGCGCCAAAGTCATATCCCCCCCCCCCCTCCCCCCTCTATTCGACTCGCGGATCGCGCGAGGGAAAAACGACTGCCTTAAGGCCTCAGTACGAGCTCTAAATTTCCCTTATTTTTGAATGGTAATCATTGCGCGATTTGAAAGTTGGTGGTAATAATATATACTCTACATACTCGGCGAAGATCGGATTTTGGAATTTAGCGAGCAGCCCCTTCCGTTTAGCGCATCTTCTATCTGCAAATGTGTCCCACTTAAAACTTTCTATGAGATCTGTAACGCTCTCACGATGGTTAAATGTACCAGTCACGAATCTTACAGCTCTTCTTTGGATCTTCTCAATCTCTTGAATGAGACTCAACTGGTAAGGGTCCCATACAGCCGGACAATACTCTAAGACTGGACGAACTAACGTAAAGCGATTTCTTTTGTTGAAGGCTTGTATCGCCTCAGGATTCTACCAATAAACCGCAATCTAGAGTTCGCATTGCCCTGATCATTCCATTTGAGATCATTTCGAATACTCACACCCAAATACTTCACAGATGTTACCGCTTCCAAAAACTGGGCACTTATTTTGCACTCGTACATTAATGGGGATTTTTGCGGGGTTGTGCGCATTAGGTCACACTTACTAATATTGAGAGATAACTGCCAGTCATTAAATCACGCGTTTATTTTCTGCAAATCCTCACTGATTTGTTTACAACTTTCGTGTGATACTACTTTCCTGAAGACTGCAGCATCATCGGCAAACAGTCTGATGCCAATTTCAATACCATCAACCAGATCGTTTATGTAAATCGTAAAAAGCAGCGGACCTATTACGCTGCCCTGCGGCACACCTGAAGTTGCGCTCGTTTCTGTTGAAGTCACCCCATTCACGACGACATACTGATCTCTGTCTGTTAGAAAACTTTCTATCCAACCGCATATGTCATCGGATAGAGCGCACTTTTTGGAGCAAGCGACAGTGGGGAACTGAGTCGAACGCCTTTCGAAAGTCGAGAAATATGGCCTCAACCTGGGAGCCGGTATCTAGACCCTATTGTGTATCATGCACAAAGAGGGCCAGCTGTGTCTCGCATGACTGCTGTTTCCTAAAACCGTGCTGGTTTCTGCAGATGAGCTTCCCAGAATGTAGAAAGGTCATTATGTCTGAACATAAAATATGTTCCATGATTCTACAACAAATGAGGTCTCTGTTAAATAACAGATGAAGAATTTTTGTGTTATAGTGCAAAACAGTTGGTGAGATTATAGTTTTACATTAACAAAAGTATTAACAGGAATGTTAACACGAATAGTACCTGCCTTAGTATTATAAACTGATGTTCATGTGGCTGTCTGACATTCGCAGCAGAACTATAAATATTGTCCTCCAGCATGTCATTTGCAATTAATAAGGCCTTTCACTGTTATGTTAAGTAATTTGCCTTTTTAGGCCTAATATGAAATTATAGCTCTAGTATAATTACTTTACGTGTTTTCAACGAAGATTCACTGTCTTACTGCTTGACTATCATTTTTTCATTTTTTATGTTAGTTTTTTCTAGTTTATACTACTAGTTTTCGAAAATGTGTTGGAGAATATGCTGATGATGCTTTGTGGGATTGTGATTTTGGGAGTTGATGAGGATATATATAAATTGTGTGTGTAAGCTTATTTCTCCGTCGTTGACATAGAAGACCGCAAACCTTCTTTCCTTCCCGTCTGGGCAAGCTGTGCAGCGACTAGAGTACATGTAAAGCTTACTGGGACAGGGTAAATGCTAGCTAAAATGAAGTCCATAATTCTATTGTAATACTGGCATTTTAATTTGACATCACTCACAGCTGACAAAATTCACAAAAAATTTGAATTTCTTTGTCCACACACACACACCTGAGAATGTCACATTAACAATTTGAAATTACGCACCCCTATTACCGGCAGCTACGTTGAGAAATATTCGACACCTCGCAAGGATAACTAGCAGATCAAGAATATTAGGTAAGTTGTTGGAAGTGGTTAAGCGTTGGGAAAAATCTCGCTTCTGAGCACACAAAGAGCTCTAACCACAGAACTCTGCATGAAACATGCGTTGGTTCAGTGCTGCGGTACAGACCGTATACCTCCCTTCTAAGGCGATGGCCAAGACGCCTATCTGCAAGTCGATACCTCTCGATGGCTGAAAGGGAATTCTTCTCTCTCCACAATTCTCCCGTCTCACACGCGTACGGAAACCCGGCGGAAGAATACTCCGTTACGGCCAATGTCGAACGCTCTATCATCGCCGAAATCCCTCCAACGGCATTTCTGAGATCTACCCAATGACTGAGTTGGTCACAACGCCCCTAGGCGAACGAAATTCCCGTCTTCGCCACGTGTTGCCCAACACAGGCGGCTCCGGATGCCGGGCTACCCCCAAAAGCGCCGTATTGTCCCTCGTTTCCGGTGGCCGCTACCTGCCGCCCACACGGCCCGGCGTGCTACGGCCATCTGCAGACTTTACATTCTACAGTTCTCAACTTCTGACGCTTTTCACCAACGCTTTAAGTTAGTGGCTCAGTCCTGCAGACATGCAGGGAGTACTGCTCGAGAGTGCCTCATATTTACCATAATTCAATAGAGTCATGATCTGATGCCCTTGCCAGTCCTTTTATTATTAAGATTAATGTTGGTAAGCTAAGGTGTAAGTGCCCATGTCCTGGCACCTTACATGTGTATTTAGATTCCACGTTGTTGTGCTTGTACAGGGTAGACGAGCTATACTTGTAAACACACACTGTTTCACTGTTCGTGTACGGTTTACTTGTTCTGCGAACATGTTCTGTGTGTTCCCTCTTCGATTTTAAAATCTGCAATCTGGTTTCTGTAACAGTGGTAAATAACATTTTGCTCCCTGTATCTTATCCCTGTTACTTCCAGAATTTCATACAGTGTATTCTAATCGACATTATCAGAAGCTTTTCTAAATTCGCTAATGCTGTAAAAGCAGACTTGCCTTTCCTCGCGTGTTCCAACATTTTTCTGAACTGAAACTGATCATCCAGGAAGTCGGCTTCTACCGGTTTTTCCATTTTTCTGTAAATAGTTCGTGTTAGTTAGCACTTTGCTGCCAAAACTTACTAGCACCTATTATTCTCACCAGTCAGAATCGCTCCCCTTTTTAAGTAACATACAGTTTTCAAAAAATTAGTTTAGAAACGGTCATTAGTTTTCCCTACCTACGGTGATGTAGCTTCGCACGTTACCCGTCAGATGTCAACTACTTTAAATTAAACTATGAATATAAAATATTTGTACCTTCACGTATTTCACGACCTTTCGCTCACTTGTGTTACAACTGGGAAAGAGACAGGGAACTTCAAAATGTCACGGTTAATAATCTCGGCGGATTACCTCCTACCGATTTTTCGCATTTGCCCGCTCGCAAATCGCCATTGTCAATATAGTAATCACTGATCCGGGTAGGAAGCGTATAGCGGGCAGGCCGAAATGCGGCATCCAAACGGACGGGCTAATTAACTGCCCTGATTAAGGCTCAGAGCAAACACGTAATCCCACAAAGAGTATACCGTACGGGCCCTCCGGCCGCGGCGGGTCTCGCCAAAACAAAACATTTTTTGGCCCACCTCGGGGCCGCGCCCTTTGTTGATCTGCATCACAGTTGTTGGCCTGCACAACTCGTCAGAGGCTGGCACAGAATTTGTGTGTGTTTCCAGGATTCACGGCTCTACTGACAGAAACTATGACGGGGATAGCAGTCCAATTACCACAGTTCGACAGAAATAATTAATTGTTTATAGAAATTCCAGTGGTGAAGGGAAGACGAAAAAAATAAAATTAAGAAGTGGCATTCTTAAGAGTGATACATAAATTAATTTATTTGGTATTGAAATAAAGCTATAAGAGTTGAAAACGAAAAAGTTAAGATCCAGTTGCAATCACAATTCAATTTTACAAAGAGTACTCCCCGACGTGGTCCCTTTACTTAGCTTGTAGGGATTTCATTGGTAAACTCAAGAATACTCAATGTGACGTCAGAGAGCCCTACCCGAAATTGGCGGCTACGGCCCTGGCGGCAACGACCGTGAAGGAAACAAAAAATTTTGCTGTCCAGCTCGGTGGGATTTTGTGGAGCGCACTGAAGACAGATGTTCCGTGCATTTTCTCGCCGCCTCCTCCGATTGGAAACATTCGAGCGTGGTGGGATCGCGAAGGTCTAGTTTTTAGTGTCGGTGCATTGTGCACAAGAAGGGCAGTCTCCTCTAGGCCACCAGTAAGAACAGGTAGTTAGACAGTGTCGCCTCCTGCAGTTTTGCACGGACTTAGGAGTAAGACTTTCTCAGTGATCCGGACAGAAGTTTAGATTCTTTGTGGAATTATTCTCATCGGGTTTTATTCTTAGCCATTGATCGTGAAGGATCCTAGCAGCACAGAGGTCACTTGCTGCCTGCTAGCCGTCTGCACAGTGCCTGAGATATTGGTGGTAAAGTATTTGCAGCACCAGTGTTAACAGGGGCCTGTAACTCTGAAATGTCCCTTAGAAAAATTGTACAAGACTGACACACAATATTTTTGGCGCAACGCAATCTGACTTTCAATAATCCCTACAACAGAATGGCCCTGACGAAATTAATCTATACGTTTCACAAATCACTTACCTCACAAAAATCTTGGTTACTCGAACTCCTGCAATACAGCGAGCGCCACTACTGCCAGCTAAATAAAAGATTCAAACTACGGAAGGCACTAACTACTGATAGGTATAATTAGCAAATGAAAGATTTTAATAGAGAACAAACAATTTATTTACCTCAATAGTCAAAATATATATAGCAGTTCATGAGATCCATTCTTACAAATTTAAAAAGTCCGCCATCTCTCTCCCCACATCCACCACTGCTGGCGGCTCACCTCCAACTGCGCAACGCTACGCGGTGATAACATCCAGCTGCCCAACACTACAATGGCGAGTATTACAACAATGCCAACCAGCCACTGACTGCACAGAGCACAGCCAGTGATTTTTCATACAGAGCGCTATGTGGCGTTACCAATATAAAAAAACCTGAACAGCCTACTTACAACTCTTCTCCGACGCTCTCTGCAGCGTATGCCCTCGTTCCGGCGCTACGGTATCCGCGAGTTTGCATGTGGATGTTTCCACAGAGTTCTCGTTTTCTATCGGCATTCTGTCGTGCAGTCGGGGTTTATCATTAACTCTGCTGACTGACTCTCTCATAATAGATCACTGTCTTCAGCGTTTCAGGGTAGGTGGCCCTTTAGACAACTTTCCAACTACTTATTCTCAACAACATTGCTTTGTGCCCTCGTTCTATTGTTCTATTAAAGTTTTGGTCAGTGAATCTCATATTTACATGTTAATTAGATAACATAAATCTCTTTGTGATACCTAATTAATTTATCAATAGAAGTCAGATGATAGATTTCATTTCGTGACTTTTTTTTGTAACGATTGGTTATAAAGACTGATTAGTAACTTTATAAAATTATTTCGTGTGTCCAACTCTTTTCACAACTCATCTACAATTTTATTCATTCTCTTGGCGTTCATTTCTCCATTGCGCATGGGGAGGAGGTGGTTGAGTGTATGAGCAGCTCTCATTAAAATTCAGCTGAATCCAAGTGTTGCACACATTTCTTCACTGTGGGGCTTCGCAACCTGAACTATCAGTAGGGACGGTGACGTTGAGTATTTGTTTTACGCTCTGATGATGTGGTGTGCACATTTTATGTTTTTAAGGAGGAAACCGTCACAGAGGCATACGAGTTTACAGAAGGCTGCCAAGACGAAGTGTTGCGGGAACTTGTCCTTCATGGTAAGTGTGCTGCACGGCAACACACAAGCCAGTTCTGCACTGGACGCTGGTTCAAGGACACTGATTCTTGATTCTTGGCGCAATTAAATTTTGTCTCCAACTCTTGTGTTCTCTTCACGTGACATTTAGTGACTTCTTTGTGTTCCCTTCGATAAACAAACCATTGCATGGCAGGTATATCCAGGCTGAAAATTGGTGATTTTAGAGGTGAAAAGTTTCCTGTAGAGCAAAAATTCTGACTACTACAACCAAAGTTTCTAGCAACTTATCCATAATTTGGAAAAATCTGTGGAACTGAATGGTGAATGCATAGAGAAGGACTGATGTCACTACTTAAGTTCATGGTTGTAGGTGATAGTGTCACACCATGTACAGACGCTGATGTTTTCTGATACATGAGAAGCCGCCACATATCGCAGTGCTGTCAATGGTTAGCCGTGTTATGAGCAGAGATAACTTGGGGCTGATACTAAAACCGCTTCCAGGCACAGTAACAAGTAATCCAGTAAGTAATTCCGGGAACAAAATGCCGTTATAAATACATCATAATGCATATGCTCTGTCTAACGAAAAACGTGAAGCATGCAGAAGACACGGTTGGATTCTAATATAACTTCATGCATGTTGTAATCATCACTGCCGAATGTAGATGTTGGCATGTGGTGGAGGAATATTGGACATGAATGGAAACTGTCAGGATGCGCCATATTAAAACTCAGCCATAATCTTAAAGTGTTTTGTTGTTCCCAGCTACAGTGCAAAGTTCCTTTCTGTCTATGTCACGGGGTCCCGCGATGCTGAGGACGCAACTTCGATGTCTGCAAAACAGCTTGGCGCGGCAGGGCTACCTCAGCAACCCATGCAACGTACTGCGGCGTGCCAGCTGTGCACAACAGTGGAGTTTTGACGATGTCAGGATGCACCGGCAGCAGTCTCAGTGGCGTCCATCCCCGTCGACTCAGCACCACTTGCTGGAAGCCGCAGAGCGGCCCGCTGCATGCTTCTTCGCTGTAGTGGTTAAGATTGCGGTGACAACAAGCACCTGCGATCCGACAGCCAAATCAGCGGCCCTTGCCTTGGCGTGTGTTGGGAGCCAACAAGACTGCCCACAGTAGCGAGACATCAAGTGGCCTGCCACTGGCTGGCTACAAACCCCAAGTTGGCCTCAGAGGGTCGAACCAGCGACCCGGTGTGGGCTGGAACACTGGCGCCCCATCTGCTGCTGCGTGTAGCCAGTGGTGTGATATAACCCGCCGTCCAGGAGAGCTGCCACACTTGAATCCCCCTCGTTGGAAAACCGGCACCTATTTATATGCGGCTGTGCACCTCTATTTTGCTAACGTGCCGCTCGAAGTCATGTACTTGTAACACCTTGGTTGGGCCAGTGGGCCTCTTCTGCCTGTAACTTGCGCCATGCAAACCACTTCATTTACAGTTTTCAGCGGTTCTACAGCACTGTGGCCTCCATTGTACTTTGCAACTGCTGGCAAGCGTAACGTACTGTCAACAGCACCACGCCACGCTGTAACTTGTGCACTCAGAAATGTTGAACCGAATCTAACTTTTTCCTATCTTAAACAGTGGTGCCACTACAACGTATACACCAAAGGCTGGTATATTAATCACTGGAGTTGCAGTTCTCTGTGATGGATAGAATGGGAAGCAGAGCTCATTAGTGATGTGCATGTTCAGCTGAAATACATGGCTGTGGTACCCCACACAAAGAAAATGATTTCGTGTGTGGTGTTGTTACCAGACTTGGAAGGGTGTATACAGCGTCAGATGTTGAGTGATTGCTGTGACAGAAATGCAGACGCTGTGCCATCATAAGACAACTTATCTACACGTGGAAAAGTATCTAAGATGCTCAGTGTGGTTTTTCCATTACCCAGATTGTCAAGTCGTGCAATAACCACATCATTCAGATGTGACAGTGGCCTGATGTTGGACTGCATTAGAACGTGAGAGGAGGCTTGGTCGTCGTCAAAGTGCAGGTTGATCACATCTCACCAAGGCAGGGGAGAATCACTTTACGTGCACCAAAAACTTGATAACCCCATCGCATCTGCACCTGCCATCCGAGAACAAGTAATGGACTCCCTGCAGCATCCTGTGTCACACAGCATCATTGGTCAGACACTAGCAGCAGCCAGACTAAGGAATTAGTGGCCCATGTCCAGGCTGCCAGTCACTCCAGAACGCAAAGACTGCATTTGGAGTGCTCTCGTGACAAGTTAGCATAGACTGTTGATGAATGGCGCCGCAATCTGTTCTTCTATACATCGCGTTTCTTCAGTGTCCCAGATAGCCAGCGCTGGCAAGCCTGGTGACTATTTGGAAATTGTTCCACTCTCCCAATGTTGATGAGAGGTGCAGCGGAATTACTGCTGGCATCACGATGTGGGGAGCCATCGAGGATGACTTCAGTTCACAGCTGGTAGTCACTGAGCGATCTCTAACAGCACAAGGGTATATTAAGGACGTCCTGCATCCCCATGCGTTAGCAATAGTATCATGGTGCCCTTTCTCAAAAGAACAATTCTCATCCACAGATGTCACGTGTCTCCATGAACTCTCTGCACAGTACTGAGGTTCTCCGTAGCCAGCAAGACCCCCATATCTGTCCCCAGCAGAATAATTTTGGGACTAGCTAGGCTTTCAACTCGGTCTGAGAGCCAGTATCTACGTTGTCGAAGACAAATTACATCAGTTGTGGGCCAGCTTTTCTCAGGACCTAATGCAACGGCGTTAGGATACACCATTCCGAACACAATCAGTGCATGCTTACAGAACAGGAGGGAGGAGGGGTGCAACGTTATACGGACAAGTGGGCCCATATTACCATTTCTTTGTTAATTCGAGTCTATTATATAATTACTAAAATAACATCCCATGTCGTCTCCGAGCTTGAAGTTTAATTTCGTTTGCTCCTCACCTTCTGGGTGCTTCACTTTTTTCTCAGGCAGCACATTGAAACATGTAACCAACATTCACGTCAGCATAAGACATTGTGGAAGTGAATACTCCAAACCATATTACCTTACTGCAGCTGTTTTGGAGTATTCATTTTCATAATGTCTTAAACCGACGTGCGATGTGCACGCCCAACAGAACGTGAACTACCAACACCCACTAATTCATCATCCATCGGACTCCCTTCTCAACAACCAGGAAAAACCGCTACATACTACACAGTATAACATACGTATGCACAATAGGATGTTCAAGAAGCTGATAGAATAGAATAGCAACTTCCTGATGGATTAAAACTTTGCTCACAACGGTGGTCCAATATAGTCGCTCACCAACTGCTGGATGTCGTTCCCCAGTGAGCCATCTGGCAGTGTGTACACTCCACTGGACAGTGAAAGCAATTTTGGAATAAAGCTTAGCCGATAGGTAAGCCATTTTTCTCCATTATCTTTCTCTCACCTCGTGAACAGATGAGCCTATGAGGAGTTCAGGATGCAACAGACAAGTGCCAACAGATCAAAACTAAGTCTTTTCCTGAGTGATGCTCTGAAAGCTCAAGACATAACTGTTCTGTCCAGACGACTGGAGATAATATAAGCTCCCCCCTGACGTGTTTTGGTGAAATTAACAATCATGCTAGCGAAGATGAATTATGCCTAGAAAGACATTGCTCCAATGACGGTGGTCTATCACATTAAAAAAACAACGCTGAAAATACCGTAGCGCCAAAACAGGGAGAGCCGCAGCAGCCATATAGCGTCCGCGACAATGCAGCAGGTGCACATGCTGCAGCAGAGAAATACGTCGGAATCAAATTTGAGTTAATTGCCACCGCGGCTTTCGGGGCAACGACCTGGTTGACAGGTTAGCAAAGAATGTTACCACTGCCAGCAGTCGTGATATTAGCATGCTCTGAAATTACTTTCTGTGCGACTTTGCAAGATTCGCCGAGAAATCAATAGGACAATGAATGAGAAACTTGTGGCACCTCTAAGTTCAGTCGTATAATAATCCATACCCCTGCATTCGAACCACATACTGGTATTCCGAACAAACGTAGTTCTCTATGTAATGGTCACACACCTGTGAATTTTCCATTGCTGCAACAAATGTTTGTACCTACTAAGAGATACATCAGAATTGAATTTGCAGAGGAAGAAGACCGTAGGGAATAGATACTATCCATAGTCGAAACTAGCGATGTCCACTATGCTACTTACGACGAAGGAGACTATTCATTGTGAATAAGCACCTAGCTACAGCGGATATCTGGATCATATTGTTGTCAAATTTCCTTGTGGTGATGGATGATGAACTCTGACGGTGCCTTAGTCTTCTACAGAAAGGAGACAGGACATTACAGGTACAAAAGCTTTTTTTTAAGTTTATACGTACGATATTAGTTCTTTTGTACACTGCTCGGCATTACAAGTGTAATGACATTTTGGTGGCACGCAACGAACACCAGATTGGAGTGAAGTGTTCTATAATATTCTGAAATATACAATTCATTAATATTTCAGCACAACCGCTAAAATCAAGTAGTGGAAACACGTACATCCTGAATATTAGGAAATATTTTGCAGCATATTTCTCTTTCATAAATCACATTTGAATATTGTTTGTGAGAAAATAGCATTATAACCTTTTGTAAGGAAGAAAAGTAAACGATTGGCACATGTTAGAATTCAAAAAAATGTTAAAATGTGCGTAAAATCTTATGGGACTTAACTGCAAAGGTCATCAGTCCCTAAGCTTACACACCAGTTAACCTAACTTATCCTAAGGACAAACACATACACCCATGCCAGAGGGAGGACCCGAACCTCCGCCGGGACCAGCCGCACAGTCCAGGACTGCAGCTGTTATAATTCGACAGGGACAAGATCGTGGTCTCTTTAGTTTATCACTCCACAATTTTGTTGCTCGAGTTGGTCGAAATCCAGTGCGAATATGAAATCGATAGCTTCAGGATAACATTACTCAATGAAATGCAGGATCTGCATGGGACTAGCTCTGGAGAGGCCAGACATATAATTCACATGGCCGTCACCATCACACTCCTTGATTCAGGAAAAGGACTTGTTTGCAGTGCGACAAGTATCCATGTAGACAATGCTATGACCTCTCCAGTACAACAGACTAGCAGTACAGTTACCATTCTTGCATCTTCCCTTGAAGCAGCAGCAGGCAGAGATGCGCCAAAGAATATAGAAGTGCACCACGTTGTCCTATTTGACGAATTTCAGTTCTCTGTAGATTATGATGGAAATGTCCGTGTGTGTAGGCTCTGAGGAAAACGATTGTAGCTAAATTGTACTCGTATTCGTCTTAAGGGCGTAGCACGTGGATTGATGTATCAGGTTTCATTAGGTATACGACACTATCAACTCCGGTTCACATAGACGGTAATCTGTACAAAAGGCGTTATGATATTAACGTACTAAGATAAGTGACTGCGACGTATCTTTGAGGTCTGTGTGACGCTTTCTTTCGACAAGGTAACGTGAAAACCATATTGGTACACTGCTCTAAAATTTGGAAATTGTGGTAAGTTCTATGGGATCAAATTGCTGGGTCATTGGTCCCTAGGTTTACACACTACTTAATCTAACTTAAACCAACTTACGCTAAGGACAACACACACACCCATGCTAGAGGAAGGATTCGAACCTCCGACGGAGGGAGCAGCTAACAGTGGCAAGGCGCCCCAGACTGCACAGCTACCCCGTGCGGCGACACTGCTGTCGTGACTTTCCTCGATGCAGAACGTGCTCGATTTTCTCGTCTGTTGCCTTGGCCATTGCATTCTCCGTATCCGTCAGCTGCTGGAAACTTGAAGCGATTGGGATTCTGTCACTCGTCAGCCAGTATGATTGGTGATGAAGCAGCACGGAATGACGTATCCTTATCGGTAGTCCAAAATTAGTTCTACTCGATGTCCAGCCGGGCTGCAGCTGTTGCTACTGCTAGAGGTGACAGCTCTGCGTAGTAAATTTCGCAACCTGTGTACGCCCAAAGCACCTGCAAGTGAAATTGTTGTGTTGCAAGCAACAGGTACACGAGTAGCATCGCGGGAGGCCGCCACCACACAGGCACAAACACTCACCTGGCGTCTCTCTGTTCTGGGCAGCAGTTGCAAGTGACGCTCACGAACGCGCACCTCTTCCTGCTTCCAATAGTGCGGACAGCCGCCATAGGAAGCGCTGTCAACCAGAGACAGCCGCAGACCTGGAAATCCTCCCGCCGATTGTCACCAAAACACAACATGCTGTAGACTGTCAGACAGTCATGAACAAGGAGTCAGACTGTTCACTTCAGTGTCTTCACTGCACCCAGCACATGTCCAAAAGAACAGACACTACGCGGAATGCGCAGCTGTGATGCATTATATGTAAACTGAAGTTGAATTGGGGGAATGGGGGGGGGGGGGGGGGGGGAGGGGAGAAAAGGAAAGGGAAGGGATTAATTATGTCAGCTGCATCGGGACATTGCGGGGAATAAGCGACATCGAGTGAAAATGTGTAGCGTTCTGGGATTCGAATCCAGGATCTCCAGCTTACCATGCAGGTGCGTTAACCACTGTACCATCCGGGACACAGTTTTACCGCATCTGCATAGGTTATCCCGATACGCTTCAAAGCCTACCCACATTCCCACCGAGCGCCACCTATCTGCAGTCTCTGTCCATTTCCACCATTCTTACTACTGTAAGATTCCAGCAGGAGGTTGGACGTACTCGTGCATCCGCACTGAAGAAACTGGATCCACTGCCCATATAGGCGAGTCAGTTATATGAATGCGTTGTATCTGTTCTTACGGACATGTCCGAACAGACACGAAGCATTCATATAACTGATTTGCCTACATGGGCAATGGGTCCACCTTCTTCAGTGAGGATGCACAAGTTTGTCCGAGCTCCTGCGGGAATCTCAGAGCCGGACATGTCCAATAGAACAGACTCTACGCATTCATAAAATCGATTCGTGTAGATGGCAATGCATCCACCTTCTTTAGAGCAGAAGCACAACTACGTCCGACCTCCTGTGAGAATCTCAGAGTAGCGAGAGTGGGGGAAATAGGCAGGGACTGCAGACAGGTGGCGCCCGATCGGAATGTGCGTCGGCCTTGAGGTGTGCTGAGGTAGTCTCGGCAGTGGCGGTAAAACTGTGTCGCGGATGGTGCACTGGTTAGTGCCCCTGTATATTAAGCAGGACATCTAGGGTTCGAGTCCTGGTCCTGTATATGCTTTCACTCGTCGCCGCTAATTCTTCGCCACGTGCCGATGCAGCTGACATCTCTAATCCCTACCCTTTCCCTTCCTTTCTCCCTCCTCTCCACCTCCCCCTCTTTCACCTTCAATTTACGTATAACTGGGAAGACTACTTTGCGACTTAGCAGTTGCTGGAATAATTTGAGTATCAGTATTACTGTCAATCAGAAATAGACTATCAAGAGACAGCAGAGTTATTGATTAGGTTTAGGACATCAAATTTCATGCATCAGACTGCGACAATGTTGAGCTGTGCTGCGGCTCGCGTTGGTGCCGTGTGTAGGTTTCTGCCAGACCGTGTCGTTTAGTTGGCATAGTTGTGTTGTTCTTCTCGCCTTTACTGGCGCGACACGGTTTCGTAAGCGTTGCCTAATCGCTAGTGGCAGCAGAGGCGCTTATCGATATGTGGTTCTGCTGCCGTATCTTTGGAGCTACCTCGTTCTTCTTCCGTGTGGTGTGAATGGGGAGTTCGGTTGGGGACGCAGGAGCAGCGAGGTCCGGGCAGAGCCACACGCTGGTGGCGTGTATGGACTGCCGGATCGAAGGGCAGTGCTCAAGAGGGTGCACGACCTCGTCGAAATCGGATCCTGCACGTTTAAATTGAGTGCATTGCACTTTGCGTAGAGAAACCTCCACCACTGTGAAATCTCGCGATTCTCCAGTGACTTGGGTTCGTGTTGCTGCTCGCAGTGTCGCTGAGGCGAAAAGCAGTGACTGGATCTGATTAGCCTTCCTGAGCTTGTAATAACTATTTACTGTTTTCAGCTTCTTACATTCTTAAGTTTCTACCAGCGGTATTTTTCTGTCTTGTGGCCCCTAACGCCCCAGTTACCTGCCCTGGGGTTTATTGTACGTAACAGCAGTGTGCATCTCCTCGCCTTGCCGCCGATGTCCACTGAGGCGTTTAAAGTTTGACAGTTTCTTGATTGTAGGTTTGGTGCGTTTTTCTACCTTAGTGGTAGTCATTCCTTCTCGTTCCGGGCACTCTAAGCACCGTATTATGCGGGCGGAGCCCACAACACTTGTTCCGGCTTTGGCGTAATTTTACATCTTGCATTTGTTTTGTTGGATGTCAGGTAGCCTGACCAAGATTATCATTAGTCGCTCGTTAGACTGCCACTAATTACCATCTTGTGATCTGAATGCAACTCTTGGCTACCTTTCTCTTCACTCGCAGATGTGTTTTTGGTGTGACCTACTGAGAGGTCGATTCCTGGAGCACCGTCTGTCACTGGTCCTTGTGTTTGTGTCTGTTATTCTCAAGTGATCACGAAGGGTTTCCTAGCTGTTGTTTTCGGTACAAAAGCCATTGTGAACTTGTGCTTAACGTGCGTGATAGTAAAGGAACAGCAATACGTAGCAGTCAACATCCCTATAGTCTGGTAGCTGTACAGGATCAATTCATCAATGTATGGCTTCAGCTAAATTGAGTATACATGAACAAACTTGCTTTCTCTCTGCTTCGCAGTACAGAGGTCACGGCCAAGACTATAGGCGGTGTTAACACTGTATTAGAGTGGCGTCACCTAGAGGTGAATAATTGCTCGTCCAATATGCTTGGTAACTAGTGAAGCCAGCTACCAACGTAACTGGAGAGTAACTCACCTTCCTGATTACACAGAAAGCAAATACCTAGGTCAGAACTAAGGTATGTCTTTCACTATGAGGTTAGAGACGCTGTTACACGGCATTAGCATGACGTCACCTGGGGGGTAGTAATTGTTTGTCCAGTGTGCTTGGTAACTGCTGAAGCCAGCTACCTAAGGAACTGGGGAGTAACCCATCTTGCTATTAGCACAGAAAACAAATGATTAGGTTAGAGCCAAGTTACGTCCTCACAGTTCAGCTACGAAGAAATGCTATAGGTCCATCTTCCCTCTTTATCTAGACCCAGGCATGAAAGTGCCTGCATATCGTACACCTTATAAAACAGAAAAGGCGTCGTTCAAGTACATCTCTCCGCCAAAAAGGACCATCCTATTACAGCGCAGCTGTTGCAACATGTTGCTTGCTGTTATACTGCTTTTTATCAGTGGGACGATTAATTTTCTATTTCCAGGAACGAGACAAACTCGTCTCGATCTATCTGCCACCATTTCTTCCTTATTACTTATAATTTGATCTCGCTAATGTTAACTGCTAACTGGTTGATATTCGTCTAGGGTGAGTTCAGCGGGCCAATCCAGTCTGTTACTTTGTCTGGACAACCCTTACGAGGACAATGCATTCTGTGACAGCCTCAAGTACTTTTCGGCGTCAGGGATCCGATTCCCTGTGGTGGATTCTCTGAATAAATGCGTCGGTGACTGTCGCTTGCTGCCCGTTTATAGGCAAGGTACATTATCCACGATCACCCAGCCTACTGGAAATCCGCCTCTTCAGGCTTTATGTCCGATTCGCATATTAAACTCTTACTCTAATACATGGATGGAACGTGTTCCCATAGTAGTCCTCGAGGCTTAAGCCAGGTATCTAAGTGTTTCTGAGCAATATTTTAATTGTAGTGCAACAATGTTCTCCAAGTTGTGGAGACATATCCGTGAAACACTTGCTGTCATCCATGGAGGACTATTCACCTGCACTATAGTTCAACAATCTTCCTCATTCCAAGTCTATCAAGTGCAGGTAAATAGGAAAGGAGAAGATTAACGCCCAAGCCACACTGCATCCATTAGTATTCGCTTTCCATTTAAATGTTGTTATTTTCCCCCTTTGACCTCACACTAAAACATCTCACGATCAGCGAGAGTACAAATAAATGGTTCAAATGGCTCTGAGCACTATGTGACTTAACTTCTGATGTCATCAGTCGCCTAGAGCTGAGAATTAATTAAACCTAACTAACATAAGGACATCACACATATCCATGCCCGAGGCAGGATTCGAACCTGCGACCGTAGCGGTCGCTCGGCTCCAGACTGTAGCGCCTAGAACCGCACGGCCACTCAGACCAGCAGCGACAATACATGCTGCCAGAGAAGCAAGCGTAAACCTACACGAAACGGCACTGTATGGGTTTCACCCATGAAATGTCTGTAGGTAGTTCTCGTTGCATACTGCTGACAAGGAAATCATACTCAGCCATAATGCCAATGAGGATTGCTGGATACCTGTATTAAGATAGTCCACCAAACCACTGTTAGAAGCGACGAGGTGTTGAAAGTTGGAATTAATCACTATCCCTGCAAATATGTCTGTATATATAACTCCTTCAGTTGGAGGTAATCAGTATATATCATAAAAGTAAATTTACAATGCGTGTGGTGCTAAAACCTAGAAACGAATTCCGGTACGATCAAGGGAGTTATATTGTGTGGTTGCCCTCTATACCCCATCCATGAAGAAGGTTCCCATTTTTACCCGATGGGCGTGTTTTGGAGGATATAAGGACAGTGCAGTTTCGCCCTCTAGAAATTTTTAAAACATTCCAGAGCATTCGAGAGTATTCGAGAACATTCCACAACATTACAGAATGTTCCACAATGATGCAGGATATTTTGGAATGTTCGGACATAGTCTGGAACATTTGTGAAAATTTCAGAATGTTCGGAACACATCCCGGAACATCCCAGATCATTGTGGAACACTGCAGAACACTATAGAATGTTGTGGAATATTTTGGAATATTTTGCTTTCTAAGTCTTTTTTACATGTTCTGGATTTCGCCACTGCTGGGGCTACCCATTCGTAGCGGTGTATCAAGTAAGACCCGTAGTGGGTTCTAACGTCAGCTTCTTATCAGTGACGAAGGGAGGAAACGAAAAAGTAGTGCATTGAGAGATTAAGCGAAACAGTGAATTGTGAGTAGTCATAATGACACAGTGACTGAGTATAAATCGAAAATAAAGTGGAAAAATGCGTAAAATGTACTTGGTACATCTGTTATTAAAAAGTTGGTTTGATTCGTATTTTATACAGTGTCGAAATGTAAAAGAGGAGAATATCTTGTCAATTCTAAAGCAAACGCCGAAAACGAAACGAATAGCGAAGAAACGAAACAGACGAAGAGCGCGAAGCACGTTTAAGTTCCCAACTAACGAGAATGATCACCGTGGTAAGCTGAGAAACCGAAGAACAATTTCCAGTCAACTTAGCCCACATGTTTGCAATTAACAGAGTGCAAGTACAAACATTAAAATATTGCGGCATCAACCTCAAAGACCGCTGCTTCTCTCACAGTCAACTACACGTAGCTTGACGCGAGTAGGAAATTCGCAAACATTTGTACATATATCCGCGGATAATACAAACAAAAATGTTGTTTATAAACAAGTATTGTAAACAGAATATGTTTTCAATAATTTTTTTGTACCTCTTATACCTCAACAGATATTGTAAATATTTTCAATAAAAAATTTTACATTAATTTTCCGAAGATGTCTCTCTGGAGTAGAGCGGTTTATTTATTATTTAAAATTGAATATAAATTGTCACAACCGCAATAAACTTTATTCTTAGATAAGGTTACCGGTTTCGGTCTGTTTTAGACCATCTTCAGACCCACATCATGATGTATATGATGGCTGTGAACGAAGCAGGCGCTGCACCTCCACGAACGCTAACCAGTAACCTTATACAAAGTATTGTGGTTGGCAGGAGAGCCAACCGTGTTCCTAAAGGAGGCCGAAATGCACGCGTTTTAGCTCACGCAGGCTAGCGTGAAGTCTGGATCATGACAAGGGAATTAGAATTGAGAAAAACGGACGTAGCTGGTGGAATACTTAACTTTAATCCATTAGTGGAGAACGTCGCTCTTTATGGTACATGATTCACAATATCAATAGTATGGATACTGGCGCCTTGCTAGGTCGTAGCAAATAACGTGGCTGAAGGCTATGCTAACTATCGTCTCGGCAAATGAGAGCGTGGAAATCACTGAACCATCTCTAGCAAAGTCGGCTGTACAACTGGGGAGAGTGCTAGGAAGTCTCTCTAGACCTGCCGTGTGGCGGCGCTTGGTCTGCAATCACTGATAGTGACGACAGGCGGGTCCGACGTATACTACCGGACCGCCGCCGATTTAAAGGCTACCACCTAGCAAGTGTGGTGTCTGGCAGTGACACCACACAAAGAAAGTAAAAAAAAAGCAAAATTTTATTGCGATTGTGACAGTTTATATTCAATTTTATATTTTTTACATATTACATTTAGAAGTTTATCCTTTTATTCCACCTACCTCACTATCTCATGTCAACTCCCTGAGCGTAGCCGGATACTCCAGTTGTGTGGCAGTAGTGTGTAATTTTTCACTGGGCTATTCCCTTACGGTGAGAACATGTTGCCCGAGGCTACTGGATTCATCTGTCGCTTCTTGGTAGAACGAAACTTCATGTTTAAGAATGAGAAAGTCAAAATTGTGAATGTTTCGGTGTTGGTTATGTAGATCGTGTGCTGGAATGCAGTGCAGAAGGCCATTATCGAACGACAGTAATTGTGGTCTCAAAAGGGAAAGTATGCGACGCGTGAAGTAATTGTAACTACAGACACTGCAAAAAAGTCGAACCTACTAAAACGTAAATGGGCGTTTTTTTTTATTTTTGGGTCATCAGTCTACTGACTGGTTTGATATGGCCCGCCACGAATTCCTCCCCTATGCTAACCTCTTCATCTCAGAGTTGCACTTGCAACCTACGTCCTCAATTATTTGCTTGACGTATTCCAATCTCTGTCTTCCTCTACATTTTTTGCCCTCTACATCTCCCTCTAGTACCATGGAAGTCATTCCCTCATGTCTTAGCAGATGTCCTATCATGCTGTCCCTTCTCCTTATCAGTGTTTTCCACATATTCCTTTCCTCTCCTATTCTGCGTAAAACCTCCTCATTCCTTACCTTATCAGTCCACCTAATTTTCAACATTCGTCTATAGCACCACATATCAAATGCTTCGATTCTCTTCTGTTCCGGTTTTCCCACAGTCCATGTTTCACTACCATACAATGCTGTACTACTGACGTACATCCTCAGAAATTTCTTCCTCAAATTAAGGCCGGTATTTGATATTAGTAGACTTCTCATGGCCAGAAATGCCTTTTTTGCCATAGCGAATCTGCTTTTGATGTCCTCCTTACTCCGTCCGTCATTGGTTATTTTACTGCCTAGGTAGCAGAATTCCTTAACTTCATTGACTTCGTGACCATCAATCCTGATGTTAAGTTTCTCGCTGTTCTCATTTCTACTACTTCTCATTACCTTCGTCTTTCTCCGATTTATTCCCAAACCATACTGTGTACTCATTAGACTGTTCATTCCGTTCAGCAGATCATTTAATTCTTCTTCACTTTCACTCAGGATAGCAATGTCATCAGCGAATCGTATCATTGATATCCTTTCACCTTGTACTTTAATTCCACTCCTGACCCTTTCTTATATTTCCATCATTGCTTCCTCGATGTACAGATTGAAGAGTAGGGGCAAAAGGCTACAGCCTTGTGTTACACCCTTCTTAATACGAGCATTTCGTTCTTGATCGTCTACTCCTATGATTCCGTCTTGGTTGTTGTATATACTGTATATGACCCGTCTCTCCCTATAGCTTACCCCTACTTTTTTCAGAATCTCGAACAGCTTGCACCATTTTATATTGTCGAACGCTTTTTCCAGGTCGACAAATCCTATGAACGTGTCTTGATTTTTCTTCAGCCTTGCTCTCATTATTAGCCGTAACGTCAGAATTGCCTCTCTCGTCCCTTTACTTTTCCTAAAGCCAAACTGATCGCCACCTAGCGCATTCTCAATTTTCTTTTCCATTCTTCTGTATATTATTCTTGTAAGCAGCTTCGATGCATGAGCTGTTAAGCTGATTGTGCGATAATTCTCGCACTTGTCAGCTCTTGCCGTCTTCGGAATTGTGTGGATGATGCTTTTCCGAAAGTCAGATGGTATGTCGCCAGACTCATATATTCTACACATCAACATGAATAGTCGTTTTGTTGCCACATCCCCTAATGATTTTAGAAATTCTGATGGAATGTTATCTATCCCTTCTGCCTTACTTGACCCTAAGTCCTCCAAAGCTGTTTTAAATTCCGATTCTATTAATGGATCCCCTCTCTCTTCTAAATCGACTCCTGTTTCTTCTTCTATCACATCAGACAAATCGTCACCCTCATAGAGGCTTCCAATGTATTCTTTCCACCTATCTGCTCTCTCCTCTGCATTTAACTGTGGATTTCCCGTTGCACTCTTAATGTTACCACCGTTGCTTTTAATGTCACCAAAGGTTGTTTTCACTTTCCTGTATGCTGAGTCTGTCCTTCCGACAATCATATTTTTTCGATGTCTTCGCATTTTTCCTGCAGCCATTTCGTCTTAGCTTCCCTGCACTTCCTATTTATTTCATTCCTCAGCGACTTGTATTTCTGTATTCCTGATTTTCCCGGAACATGTTTATACTTCCTCCTTTCATCAATCAACTGAAGTATTTCTTCCGTTACCCATGGTTTCTTCGCAGCTACCTTCTTTGTACCTATGTTTTCCTTCCCAACTTCTGTGATGGCCCTTTTTAGAGATGTCCATTCCTCTTCAACTGTGCTGCCTACTGCGCTATTCCTTATTGCTGTATCTATAGCGTTAGAGAACTTCAAACGAATCTCGTCATTCCTTAGAACTTCCGAATCGGCTTACGGTTGTGGAATAAGGCTTCCGCCCGCCGTGGGGAGGACCGCATGTTGACATTTATGACGATGTGGGGAGCCTAACAACAGGCGAGGCTGTGCCATCCGCACCCTGCCATTCGGACCGCGGGGAGCGAGGAAACGCCTGTAAACCTGCTCCAGGGTGCTCGCCAACATGCGGTGTATGCGCCCGTAGAGAGGCAGGAGGGGCCAAAGGGTCGAACTCCATCGGGCCGGGGCACCCGACGGGCGAAGACGACATATGGTCCAGAGCGGACAATTGTTCCATGTCGGAGGACAACTGGTCCCGGGAAGCGATCGGCGGCGGGTGACCCAGGAAGGCGCCCGACGGTTGCAGCGACGCGTCCACTGCGGGTGTCGCCGGCGGGAGAACAGGCGGCGGCGCCGGCGTTGGCGGCGGCGCGTCGCCATGGGGCAAAATGGGAGGCAGCGTCGGTAACACCTGGGGCTGAGGCGAGCCAGTAGATAGGTCCCCGGAGCGCTGACCGGACGGCACCGTCGCTGAAAGCAGACGGCGAGCGGCAGATTCCGTGCGACGACAGAGGAGCAGCTGATTGAGATGCCGACGCACCTCACCAAAGGCCCCAAAAACCAGATACATAGCGCGTCCGAGGCAGTGAAGAATGCGCCCTTCGAGCCAACGCCGTGAACCTCGATATTGGCGATAGTAGACAACGTCCCCGAGAGCAAAAGCAGGTGTCTGCCGCTGCACAGGAACCTGATGCGGCGAATGCAGCAAAGACATCAAGGTTCGATGAGGGCGACCGTGGAGCAACTCAGCCGGCGAGCGACCATCTCGGGGCTGAGAGCGATACGAGGACAAAAAGAGCAGTAACTCGTCCTCCCGAGAATGCGACTCTTTTAACTTCAACATCTGTGACTTGAAAGTCCTGACCAATCGTTCAGCTGCACCGTTTGACTGTGGCGCAAACGGCGCGGACGTCAGATGTTGAATACCATTGGCCTTGCAGAATGACTGAAATTCTGCGGACATGAATTGTGGGCCATTGTCGGAAACAATAGTCTGTGGAAGACCTTCAATGTAAAAGATAACGGATAACGCTTGGATGGTGGCAGAGGACGTCGTGGAAGACATCCGGACAACAAAAGGAAAATTACTGAATGAATCTACCACAACCGAACATCGAGCATTCCAGAATGGATCAGCAAAATCGATGTGCAAGCGTTGCCAAGGGGAACTGGCTTTTGGCCATGGAAAGAATTTCCGCGGTGGTGCTGACTGTTGTTCGGCACACACCATGCAAGAAGAGCACATATTCGTAATCGCGGCATCGATTCCGAACCAAGTACAGTGCTGACGAGCAAGTTGTTTCGTTCTCACTATACCCCAATGTCCTTTGTGGAGAAGCTGTAAGAGAGAGGGCTGTAACGAACGTGGTACCACGACCCTGGACTGATCATTATCAGAACGCAACAGCAAAACACCACGTCGTACAAAAAGTCTCTCCTCGTGAGCAAAAAATCGGCGAACCAACGGGTCCCCGATCCGTGACTTTGACAAGGGCCATTGCGTAGCAACAAAACGCAGAACTGGAGCAAGGACAGGGTCGGCAGCTGTGGCTGTTGCTGTAGCTACACGACGAAAATCAATCGGAAACGATTCGACCACGTCATCGGTTTCCGAATCAATGAACATGCAAGCAATTTCGGAGGAATCGAATGTCCTATCCTCAGCAACAGGCAAGAGGGACAACGCATCTTTGCGCAGAAGAGAGCAATTTGGCCCCAAAGGCAACAGGGCGATCGTGCGATCCATCTTTGTGCGCAAGCACAGCACCGATCCCGAAATCCAATGCATCAACCATCAAAAAGAAGGGCTTCTGGGGATCGAATGGCGTAAGGCAAGTGTTGGAAAGCAAAGCTGATTTCAACTGGCGAAAGGCGCGTTCGCATTCCGTTGTCCAGACGAACGGAACATCTTTACGGCGTAAGCGATGAAGCGGAGCTGAAATGGAAGAAGCATGCGGAATATATTTGTTATAGTAATTTCTTTTTCCAAGCACACTCTGTAGCTGCTTCAAATTCTGCAGCGAAGGCGTCTTGTATGGCACGAAGGTGCGTGGGACTGGGATGTATGCCTTGGGCATTGAGTACATGTCCCAAGTACGGCAAGTCCCGAGCAAAAAACGGACATTTGTCCTTCCGTCATCGAAGACCATTTTGGCGCAAGACCTGAAATAATGTTCTGAGATTGGCAAAATGTTCTTCTTCCGTCTTTCCGGAGATCACATTCTCGTCCAGATAATTTGCTGCAGTAGGGACCGACGCACAAACAGTTTGTAGATATTTCTGAAACAATGCAGGGGCGGATGCACACCCGAATGGCAGTCGTTTGAATCGATGCAAACCAAGATGCGTGTTAACCACCAATACGCGCTATAATTCTTCGTCCACGGGCATTTTCAATTACGCATCTGCTAGGTAAAATTTCGAAAAATATTTACCCGGGCACAGTTTGTCAAACAGATCTTCTGAGCGGGGTAAAGGAAAAGTTTAAATCACTAGTTGTGGATTCACTGTCGCCTTTAAGTCCACACAAAGTCTCAATTTGCCGGAAGGTTTTGGCAAAATTACTAAGGGTGATGCCCAGAGAGAAGCCTGCACACGTTCAATTACACCTTGTGATTCCAATTCGTGTAATGTTTTTGCGACCTCAACACGCAATGCGTGGGGATCATTGCGCGCTCTGAAATATTTCGGGTGCGCGTTTACTTTCAGTTCCAAATGTGCTTTATAGTTCGTAGCGCAACCGGGGCCCGGTGCAAAAATGTCTGCAAATTCTTCACGTAGACGAGAAACACTGTCTGAAGACACCGTCTGGTTCACTGATAGGGCCTGATTTACTGTAGATAAGTTAAACAACTGAAATAAATCGAATCCAAACAAGTTCACTGCAGAAGAAGAACGAAGGAACGAAGGAAGTTTTGCTTGTCCTTTGTATGTTGCAAGAGGGCTGCACTGTCCCAACGCAGGGATCTCTTGACCTGAATAGCTAGTTAACCTAACATTTGCGGCCCGCAACGGAGGTGTGACCAGCAGTTTGTAAGTGTCTTGACTGATCAGTGAAACTGCAGCTCCAGTATCTAGCTGGAATGGTATCACTTTGCCGTTAATGTCCAAGTCCACAAAAAGTTTATTGTCCTGCTGGCGACAAGAGCGACTGTCTGGTGCAACTTGCGACTTAACGGGAGTTCCGGCAATGTCGACGCACACTATCTTTGAGACGAACACAGTCACTGTTAGAGAGAGTGGCACTGCGCGGAGTGGAATGAACTACATGAATTTCCATGGCCGAAGTTCCGTGAGCCTGAGTATCCTCGGTTCGATTCTGATTCCGGCGCGAAGCAAAGAGCCTGGAAAGGATTTGAGCTTCCGATCTGAGCTTTTCCTGACAAACACTCTGAACATGTCCTTTTTTATTACAATAAAAGCAAATAGCATGACGTGACGGGCACTTCTCAAGCGAATGTTTAGTAGCACACCGCGGGCATGATTTGATCACTGCATTTGCTCGCCAGCGCGGCACACGTGGCTGAGAGCCTGGCGGCAGCGGCGCGGCCGGGCGCCCACCGGGCCGGTTAACCTGACACACTGCTGACGAAGTTTCAAATGATTCCTGAGCAAAGTCAAGTGTGTCCTGCCGATCCAATATGTCCATCACTTGTTGAAGGGAGGGACTAGTTTCAAAATCTGTTCCCTTATACGAACATGAGAAACGTTCTGTGTAATTGCATCACGTACCATAGTATCTGAATAAGGGAGTCCACATTGACACTCAAAAGCACAATCCCTATTAAGGCCTTGCAAGGTTGCAACCCACTCCCTATTAGTCTGAGCTGCCGTACGTTTTGTACGAAAGAAGGTATACCTTTTCGCAACTACATTGACTGATTCTTTGAAATATGCGTCTCATGCAACAAAATTTCTTCGTAGGACAGAGTTGCTACGTCGCGTCGGGAAAATAATTTGACTATCACACGGTACGTACTCAAGCCGATGGATGAAAGGAGAAAAGGCTGCCGCTCGTTACCTTGACTTCTGTAGGCGGCGAGATGGAATCCAAATTGGCGGGACCACTCCGTCCAGCTTTCCAGTGCAGCATCAAAAGGTCGAAAAGTGGGTGCAACAGCGTGTTGTGGCTGCGTTAGCGATGAAGCGGCTGCTGCCGCACCGTTTTGCATCGCACGTTGACCCTGGACGAGCTGTCCAAGGGCATCCAGTAAGGCCTGCGTCTGCTGGTTCTGTAAGCGATAAAATTCGGACAGTACATCTGGAGATTGTGGCGAAGCCATTGCACAAGTAAATCAGGGCAATTTAGATAAGAACATTTTGACTCTCGTCGCCAATGTTGTGGTTGGCAGGAGAGCCAACCGTGTTCCTAAAGGAGGACGAAATGCACGCGTTTTAACTCACGCAGGCTGGTGTGAGGTCTGGACCATGACAAGGGAATTAGAATTGAGAAAAACGGACGTAGCTGGTGGAATACTTAACTTTAATCCATTAGTGGAGAACGTCGCTCTTTATGGTACATGATTCACAATATCAATAGTACGGATACTGGCGCCTTGCTAGGTCGTAGCAAATAACGTAGCTGAAGGCTATGCTAACTATCGTCTCGGCAAATGATAGCGTGGAAGTCAGTGAACAAATGAACCATCGCTAGGAAAGTCGGATGTACAACTGGGGAGAGTGCTAGGAAGTCTCTCTAGACCTGCCGTGTGGCGGCGCTCGGTCTGCAATCACTGATAGTGACGACAGGCGGGTCAGACGTATACTACCGGACCGCCGCCGATTTAAAGGCTACCTACCACCTAGCAAGTATGGTGTCTGGCGGTGACACCACACAAAGAAAGTAAAAAAAAAAGCAAAATTTTATTGCGATTGTGACAGTTTATATTCAATTTTATATTTTTTACATATTACATTTAGAAGTTTATCCTTTTATTCCACCTACCTCACTATCTCATGTCAACTCCCTGAGCGTAGCCGGATACTCCAGTTGTGTGGCAGTAGTGTGTAATTTTTCACTGGGCTATTCCCTTACGGTGAGAACATGTTGCCCGAGGCGTGAGGGAAGTGAATGAATGGAGAAAAGGAGCCTTGTCGTTCGCAGCGGTCTAAGAAAATAAATTTATGCTACTGGATTCATCTGTCGCTTCTTGGTAGAACGAAACTTCATGTTTAAGAATGACAAAGTCAAAATTGTGAATGTTTCGGTGTTGGTTATTTAGATCGTGTGCTGGAATGCAGTGCAGAAGGCCATTATCGAACGACAGTAATTGTGGTCTCAAAAGGGAAAGTATGCGACGCGTGAAGTAATTGTAACTACAGACACTGCAAAAAAGTGGAAGCTACTGAAACACAGATGGTTATGCAATAAACATTATAAGAAAGAACAGTATAAGGTGAAAGTGGCAAGCGAAGGTGGAGTGCCCTTACCATAATTGTTCGACAATGAGAATCAGAAAGTAAGTGGTTAACAGCTCAATATTTGTCTAGTGTTTGGCAAGACATTATGTCGTAGTGGTGACATATTGCACTTACTGAAACTAAACCTGTACTTTGTGCTATAGCGTATGTTGTTTCGATAGCTCCTGACAAATTAAAATTTTGTGTTAGTATGAGACGCGAAGCCATTTCTCCACAGTTTGTGGCAAAAGCTCTTTTAATTTTTTAAATAATTGCACTGGCTTATACTCTTACAGTCAGTTAATGATAATCAGTACGTGAAAAATCTGCTTGTTTATTCAGAGTGTAACATGATTATGTCTCGTAAAGTGATAGTAACGATATATGCTGTCGTCCATTAAAACTTCAACACCATCAAGGATAGCAGATAGCGGAATTTTACTTGAAGCGTGTGTATACTATATTTGCAAAATGCATGATTACTGCTGTGAATGTAGTAACTAGATGATACCATTAACTCAGCCCAAACATCCACAGTAACAGAACATTTTTCTTGCTGAGGTTCTTTATACGTAGGCACCGAACACTTGCTAACACACACTTGTTTGGCAGGGTACGCTTTGTCAGAAATGTGACACACTAAAGAATAACCAATATCAGTTATCTACAATAATGATGTAGGCGTGAGCAATGAATTAACATTTCTTCCAGAACCAGGGTGCTTCTTAGGCACAGGTGCTATCCGTTACGCCACGCTTGAACCGTGGCTAACAGAGCTTTTCGGAATATCCTAGTATGTCTCCCTCCCCAATACAAATGGCAACTCACGCCTCAGCCAATTGCCATTCCTCTTCTAAACTCGCATAAGTTTTGCTGAGGCTCTCCAATATCAGAAACGTACTAGATATTCCATGTAGATGCAGTACCTGCAGTGCCAGTCTGACGTAATAGCTACCACACATGTCTAGTAAACTGGGGACCTAGGTTCTAATCACTGTGTAGGTACAAATTTTAATTCATTGCTTCGGCCTGTATCGTGACCGTAGATTAGTATGAGACTCAGTACGTCTCATGAACATAAATAACACTTATACAGAATACGTTATAACATTTTAAACTTGGTAATTACGGAAGGCTGGATTGGGTTACGATTGTGGACGAGGCTCGAATCTATTACTATTGGTTAACTTTGCAATTTCACTCATTTATTTTAATAAATAATTTTTGGAAACGAGCCAATAAGGACGAGATCAGACTTTTAAGGCACGTAACCACAATCAGAGCTGAAGGCCTTTATCCCCAAAATGTCAATTATAAAAAAATTAACAGATTAAAACTGTGTGCCGGACCGTGACTCGAACTCGGGACCTTTGCCTTTCGCGGGCAATTGCTCTAACAAGCACGACTCACGCCCCGTCCTCACAGCTTCCCTTCAGCCAGTATCTCGTCTCCTACCTTCCAAACTTTACAGAAGCTCTCCTGCGAACCCTCAGAAGCATAGCTAGCGTCTCTTGGCGGAGCCTGTAAGAAATGGCCAATAAATATACCGTTCGTATGCAGCACTGTTTCGTGACGTGTGACGCCCGTCTTGGTGAATACTAGCCGACCTCGATATTACTGCATCTGGCCTCCCGTAAAAGTTATCAGGAACATGCGGTGATGTTGCAATAAACTGGTACAACGGTGACTAAGTAAAACACATCGCACTGTGAATGCTTTCAGGGCAGTTCTGCATACACTGTTAAGTGGTTCAACGTGTCCTGAGATATCACGACAAAAACACATCTTGCCAAGTGAAGTGCCCTCACTCTGCATGGCGCAGACGTCGGATTGGCAGCAGTCGTCCGCACACAGTTAACACACTGCGACTGACACACAACAATTCCACACAGTCCCCAATATTTTCTGTGGGATTAAGGTCGGATGACTTAGTGAGACGGTTGAGGTTTGGCAGGGTGCTTTATTGTTCTTCAACACTTCATGTTATTCGAACTTTTCAATTTCTGTGAATAATATTTATCTTTGTTTTGTACACACTTTGCTGCTATTTATGTTTTTTTTTTCATTACTTTATAGCGAATGGATTACGTCCACTGAAAATATTAAGTAGCTGTTCGTATAGAAATATAGCAATAAGATGTGAAAAGTTAGAGCAAAGTCCCTCTGTGTCACGCAGGCAGAAGGAGGTCAATGGAAAAGTTGGAGAGCGAAAGGATAAGGTACCTGCTCTTTACTCCAGCGTGAATGCGACGGTATAATACCTGTGGTTGATAGGCATTTCATCTGCCTGTGGATGTTGATCCCACATGTAATGATGTGGAATACTTATAAAATACTTCATGGCAAGTGGTAATTGGAGGAACAGCCATTGGTGATCTACATGAACGCTGAGGCTTTGTTTGTGTGATGGTTGCCGACGAATGCTTCGGGTCTTCGTCTCCAGGCAAAGTATTGTATTCGTTATTATTGAAAAAACGCATGTGCCAGTATGCGCTGTGTGTTCTATTGTGAGTATATATACAAAATTAAAATTACTTATGTTCCCAAACAGATATTAACCCAAGTCATATTATGTGTTATAGGATACTGATTCAATGCCTAAAATATTCCTTAAGTTCCTATTTGTAATGCTTAAGCCAATTTTTCAGAGATTATTACGTGTTTCACAAATGAGCTACGTCATGACAATGAAATAAAATAAAAATTCAATAAAAAGTCAGTTATTAGTTAGGTTCTAACTTGATTTTGACATTGTTATTCAGCAACAATTAAAATAAATATTCAAATTTTATTTACCATTTTCATCATTTCTTGAATGTGTTAGTCTTCAGTGCGACAAAGAGGTGATGAATGCTTGCAATGTTAACTAAACATATGAATTTGGCACTCTTTATCTCACAGAATTAAAATCATTCCCTCCAAAATAATGTACAAGGAATTCATTACCATGAAATTGAATAACAATCAGAATAAAAAGAGTTTATTACATTAAAATGCATGCTTAGTTGTCTGACAATGTTTGCAATGATAAGCTAATACCTTGACAGGACTGTAAAAGGGATCTAGGATATGGTCCAATGAACGCAATTCGAAATAAACAATGTTATATTCGTTTAAGTCATACGGTGACTGTCGGAGGGCTAGTGTTCAGAAACACAAAGCGCTACAGAAGGGTAGGCGATTGCATATATGGCTGGAGTTGAGAGCATACTGAATCTTTAGCTGCTGTCATGTCTTCAGAATGTATCTTGAAATTACTAAATTTCCTTAAATGACTCGACTTTCCCTACAGTTCATCTCAGTGTGGCGGCTGGATCTCATCATATTGATCTGCAGATGCAGTCTGAAGTGACGGAAAAGTCGGTCATTGGTTTTGTGCAAAAAATTTGCATTTGTGCCTAATTTAAAGCAGCCAGAAAAGTGTCTGAGTTACCTGCTCACAAAGTCTGATACAAGGGGTGGCTCACTGTGGAGGCGCTCATCCGAAGAAATCTTCCTGTAGTGGCTCCAGGCTGCAGAGTATCTTTCTGCCATATGCTACATACAACTATGCCTCGGATCTATTCCTAGTGTCATGAAACTTTGATTAGCTATACGATAAATACCCTGATTGTAGAGCAGTGAAAAGTTGTCTTAAAAGACTCTCGTTTCAGACGGTTAACCAGTCACAAGATTTGTAACAACTGGTACTGAAAACTTGTGTCCTGCTCTCTGTCAATGTCTACATTCAATGTGATGGCTCTCTGAGCACAGCCGTGTCTCTCTCTCTTCTCTTATTTCTAAATAATTTTTGTTATCTAATTGTAGCAGTTTTCGCATTCAGTCAAACATTTTGTCTTGCAAGCCCTGAGCTTCATGGTGGCGTCGCACACTCTTGGAAGGCATTCTTAACTGTGATGTCCCTCATTACACTCCGAGACATTATCTTTAGCAGTTCATATATTGTGCCTTAACATGATTTTCTAGAATTATGTCCACAAGTGGTCCCTTTAGGGACGCTGGTTTAAAATTTTAAAATTCACACACCTCCCTTCCACCCAAACACACTCTGTTGTCCTGGCATAGCTTTGAGATACATGTATTGTCATCTTAGGGTTTAGTGTCAAGGGCGGCTTGCCTCAAAGCATGGCCGCCTGTCTGACTGCCAGGGGAGGACCATCGCCCGTGAATTCACAGGCATTTTCTGAATCCGGCCGATGGTTGTTCCTCTAATAACCTATTGTTACCTGTAGCATCTACTCGCTCACAGCAGTTCTGTATAGAAATCTGTGATCTGCGTTTGTTAAGTAATGGCAATCACTAGGGCAGATATATATTTCATTTATCAGTGGGGATTACTTATTCCAATTGTTTTTCTTTAATTCTTTCATTAGTTACGGAAGAATTTGTGTAAAACTGTCATATAACATCAACCATTGCTGCTATATTTAAATTTATGCAAAATCAGTTGCGCTCACAACTTGTTAGAGCGTAAATGCATCAAATAAAGTCGACATAACATGGCACTGGGATTATATGCTTATTTGAAGCCCTGTGTATTTGGATCAGGGTTTTGTGAACGACACACTCACTCTTTTATTTCGCTGATGTAAAGTTAACTTTGTTTATCAGACATCACAAATTTGTTTAATAGCCATCTCACAACTCATTCATCCTTGTTTTAAAATTGGCATGAGAAATTCTGGTCTTCCTTGGGCGCACATAGACATTTGATGAATGTATAGAACAATGTATTATTCCTTGCTGCCCAAACTTCCCTCATTCGCCGCTCGCTGCGTTTCTGTTTCCGGACCTCTGTCCATGCTTCTTGTCGGCTTCGTGTCTTCGGCTTCATCTTGATTGCCTTTTTGGTTGCCCATATTTCTTTCATCTTGCGGCTGTGATCTTTCTTGCTTTCTTCGGTCCATTTTACGCCTGTTCATTTGTCACAGCGTATCTCATATAGTTTGCTTTTCTTAACGATGTATCTGAATTTTATTCTGTCGTTTACTGTGTCTGCTCTTATGTTGAGTTGGTACAGGTCGTTTTTTAACATGTGTGTGTGTGTGTGTGTGTGTGTGTGTGTGTGTGTGCGGACATAGCAATACCCTAAATTCTCGTCACACTAAACCATCATAGAATTATGAAGATAGTACAATGTACACAGAAAACTCACTGTGTATACAGTAACATACGTGGCACATCTCAATGTAAAATTTAAACTGTTCAAATAGTGCAATATGTACATTAAAATCCAAATACATATACGAACAAGCAGAAATCATATGTGTGTCACTCTGCATGATATGGTGTACACATCTGTAAACAATGCTTCAGTCGGTGAGATCAAGTGTTAAGAAGGTAATAATACAATGCTGTTGGAGTCGTATATTACAACAAATGTGAGTTCTCCATATAAGTTAACATTTCAAAAAGTTAAAAGAACTAAATTTTAAAGACATACTGACAAAGATTATATCAAGACATACATGTCAGTCTCTGTTACGCAAAAACGTAAGACCCACAAATGTACGCTCTGTAAGTCCTGAAAAATAAGCACACAAATTTGTCTTAAGTCTGAGATCCAAAACTAATTCGTCATATGCGATCGGAAAAGTCACTGACTTGGTTCTAGAGGCAAAGGATTAGTTTCTGTGTTCGTGGCTCATGGAAGCATGTCTAGTTTACAGTGGCGCTTTGACCTTAATTTGACAAGAAGGTGAACTGTCTGTGACACAAGATGTTTCTCCAGATAAAATTACTCCCCATTGTCCGTGTTTCACACAAATACATGACAGTGTAAGTACAGATGTCCACATTGATGGTGAGCACTTACTTTACACGTGTTTTACCACTTCGGTTCTTTACCTGATCTCTTACGCTTCATTATATCTATTATTCATATTTGCAATGGTTAGTGGTCTGTCTCTCTTTTACTGTAGATCCATGATTAATTTGCTCCCTTTCTTGACAGAGGTTGTGTTCAGTTCATTCTTACACACCTTCAGCGCTTTCGCTCTCACGGTTTCTTCCAAAAGGACTGTCAACAGTACAAGGAGATATATAAATTATCAGATCATATTCTTACCAAGTAGCAAACGCTCACATACACTGGCGTATTTTAATCAATTGTCCACACATAACAGCGTCGTTACCGTTATTCGGAGCATTTATATGGCAGAAAAGGGTGATGAGAATTCTCAGAATATATTATACGCCAGTTTGCTGTGAAACGACATAACAATACCATAAACACAGAATTTAAAGATTTCATTGGCCATGAAAGAACAAAAAATTACAACGGTCGGCAGACTGGATTCATTGTTCTATGCTTTAAGAAGTACTTTGTGCCAAATTTTTACCCACGGAGGACGTGAAGAAATTGGTGGTACAAGTAGCAAAGTTTCTGATGCCGCACTCGTTATTCTGCTGTCGAGTCCTCGTCGACACTGGAGAGTCTGGAACCATAGGAATCAGGGGAAAGAATGATGTTTAGTATCCTCTTCTACAACACAATTGCGCCCATGTATTAACAGGGTTCTTTATTTACTTAAAAAGATAGCGGCTACTTACCTTTATCATCGTCTATGTGTTGTGGCACAAGCTGTTCAATATTAGTCCACGTTAGCGTCACTGCTGGTGAAGTGCAAGTCTCTCTAGAAACACTACTGCAGTAGCTATACACACTGGTAGCCGGTGATGTGAACTGACAGACGTCAAGTAGGATAGTGACTGACTGTGACTAGTGACTGAGTCTGAGCCCTCTGGTCAGAGGCGGCCATCTAAATACTTGAAATCTAGAGGGCGTTGGCGGTCCGTTGCTTGCGAGTGTGTTGGCCTCTCTCCTGATAAGCACTGTCTTTCCAGTGCGTACTAGCGATCATCCTGCTACATCTTTGCCGACCGGGTACTGGCGACAGCTTACACAAACACAGTTTTCGTTGGAAATGAAGGAAGAGAATGGACACTTTATATACTACTGCCAAGTACGTTGGTGGTTTGAGTTGAATATATAAAGGAAAAAGGACTGCATGCGCTGTAATTGTTCATTGCACATTTTTGACATTGTTTTCACATCTTCAGAAACACCGTTGTTGACTATATTGCGATGATTTGAAAATTGCTATCAGCTCGAAAGTAATCATCGAGTGAATAATAATGAAAAAAGTAATATTTGCAACTTTGGACTGGTTTTTCGCTGTACTGAGAACGATTGTGTTGTCAGCAGAAAAGCAGTGACAGCGGAATGGGTCGCTCAGCAGAGCTCACTGACTTCGAAAGTCGTCTAGTCACTAGATGACACCTGAGTAACAAACCCGTCAGGTATATTTCACCTTTCCAGAGCTTCCCAAGTCAACAGTTAGTGATGTGATGGTGGAGAGAGATCATAGAGCATTCAGGAGAGCTGTCGTAAAAAAATATTGTACATGGTGCAGAAGGAATTACTACTTAGTTCCAAAGTGCTGCCAACTGTCCATGTAGCATAATGATTGTGCGTGCAGAGTTTAAATGAATGGGGTTCAATGATCGAACAGCTCCTCTGTCATCGGTGCTAAATGACGCTCGAGGTGCTGCAAAGAGCGACGCCATTGAATACAGAATCACTGCATACGAGTGATTTGTAGAGCTGAATCGTACTATGCAGTGTTACTACAAGATGGAAGAGACTGGAAAATCTTGGTGTGACGATAGCAGAACAGCCATTTATGACACAGTAGGGCACAAAGATATGCAAAAAGAAATTTAAATGCGCTTTTTGTACGTCGCGTTATCCAGTCAGATCTAACTGCGAATATGCACATTAAACTGTGCACATTTGTACATGTATTCTCTAACCCTCGTGCTTACCTGATTTTTACGAGATTTAGGATACTAGTCGATATAGCCGGCCGCTGTAGCCGAACGGTTCTAGGTTGTTCAGTCCGGAACAGCACAGCTGCTACGGTCGCAGGTTCGAATCTTGCCTCGGGCATGGTTTGTGTGTGATGTCCATAGGTTAGTTAGTTTTAAGTAGTTCTAAGTCTAGGGGAGTGATGACATCAGATGTTAAGTCGCATAGTGCTCAGAGTCGTTTTTGAACCAATCAGTAGCTATTCTAATGCTACTTCTCTGGAGAATTAACATCACTACACTTTCGTTTTCAAAAATTCAGTGTTAAAAGTCTCATCGTACGTTCCATTTAGCTCTAGCTGCCCCCCTTAGAGGACCCACAGGTGAGGAAATTTTATTTACACATATCAGACACGCAGTTGAATAGTTTCAAGACATTATAGAATTATTTATATAGATTCGTCGCAAATTTACTAGAGGAGGCAGACCCTCATTAACAGGGACAGTGTCAGGCGTTCACTCACCATACGGTCGATTCCCGTTCGCGTTGCCTCCACCAGCACTTCTCGTGACATTATTTACAGTAACACAGTGCCCACAGATATGTGACCACATCACGGATGCCTGAATAATCATTTTTTTTAGCGCACAACGCCGCGAGACGTGCAGGAAAAGACACATTGAGGATGTGGGACGTACCGACAGGGGAGTGGAACCCCTATTGGCTCCAGTGGCGTGGCCAGCTGCTCTAGGTTTCACGACTGAAGATCAGTGGCGCCAACAGCCCGACTGAGGTGGTCCCATGGACTCTCCATTGAGTTTAAATCCGCGGAGTTTGGTGGCCAGAGGAATACGCAATCTGTGTGACACGTTTCATTTCCCTGCTTGCAGATGCCATCCTGTCTAGGAAAAAACAACTGCATGTACATTCACATTAAACATGGTCCCCAAGGGCAGATTGACACTTTTGTTGATCTAGTATGCCTTCCAGAATGACGAAGTCATCCAGAGAGTGCCACGGAAACATCCCCTCGACGATAACGCTCCCTCCTTCGGCCTGAATCCTTCCGACGATCGTTTCAGGGTGTTTGCTATCAGATTTTTCAAGCCCTGTACGTTAAAGTCTATCTGTCCAAAGGAGCATAAGACAAGATTCGTCTGAAAAGGCCATATGTCGTCACTCCGATGAACAGCAGTCAGCATGGGTGGACAAACCGTGCTTCTGCTGTGGAGGTCCATATGCAGCAACGTTCACTGAACGCTCGTTGATGGTACACTATTGGTAGCCCATTGTTTCATTTGGGCGCCCGGTTGCTCAACAGTTGCACGTCTATTCGTCCGTACATGCATCCACATTCTTCATCCACCCCTGTCATCTACGGCCAGTGGCGCGTCACAGCTGCCTCAGCACCTGTTCTGAATAGCGCTATTTTGCCATGTAACCACGGCGACACGCAAACGTTTCGGAAACCGTTCCATCCACCGTCAGTGTTCATTATAAATAAGCTCCGTTTCCGCATTATGACAACCACTATACCGTTTTCCGGGTCCCCCCGACACGCTTCATATGCCTTCAACTGTCAAGTGGGCACCTGCCGTTATTGCATGTTGATGTCGAACATAGGCAATGGTCGCAGTTATCTGACTGGACCGTATATCCATAGCCTTGTACATTACTACTTGTCAGCTCCCATTTTTGACGCGAGGATACAATGCACAATCAAGCATAAATATTGAAGCTCGCTAGAATTTATATTCTCAAATGTAAACCACGTTTCCTTTCCATCCCACAATGGGCTCTAAAATACGACTCTGTGGAGAAATGTGTTTAGTCAAGACTGCTTCTCTGCTTTTCCTGCTTCTGTGATGCCATCCCACTCACTTTAGAAGCTTACGATGGCAGTCATAACATAAAACAATCTCACAAGAAGATCTAATGGACTGTCCTTCGAATTTCTTGATACTTGCAGGGACTGGCAGTCCGAAGCCGTAAATATTTTTTCCTAAAGACAGACGACAAAATTCTCATACTCCATGCTAGCACCTCAGAAAGTTTCTCGATTGTGATCTGCTTCACCTGTATACCAATAATGTTGTGCAGTCTCTAGAAATAATAAAAGCACTTTTTCTGCCGAATGTTTCACATTTTTATACCAAATTTACTCCGTATGTTCATATTTTCAAGCCCTGGTAATTAAATGGCTATGAGCACTATGGGACTTAACATCTATGGTCAACAGTCCCCTAGAACTTAGAACTACTTAAACCTAACTAAACTAAGGACATCACACAACACCCAGTCATCACGAGGCAGAGAGAATCACTGACCCCGCCGGGAATCGAACCCGGGAACCCGGGCGCGGGAAGCGAGAACGCTACCGCACGACCACAACCACGAGCTGCGGACATGGTAATTAAAAACAAAAACTACTCGTACAGTGTAAAGTGCTATCTTGCGGGACAGGAAGGTATACCAGATCGAGATCGAATCCATGGGATAGATTAACGGTTGTGGCTAGTGATCCGGGCAGACCAAGTGTGGGTCTTAGGCGGTTTGCCGCGCTCCTATAAGCGAATGCTGTGCTCCTCCCACCTGAAAGAGAAACAACCTTAAAACATCTATGAGGAAGGGTCCCCAGTGATCTAAAGTGAATGATTACAGAATTGCAGAAAGAACACATGCTTGACTGAGTTTTTTTGGCAGAGTCTTTAGGATATGTAATTCATTCACGAAACATGTAACTTACAAAGCACATTTTAGACTGATTGTTCTATTTGTCTCTGAGCCAGAGTCTTTTACTAACAAGGAAAGGTTCTCAGGGGTGTGTCCGAGTTTTGAAGCTATCAGACCGTGACGTAAGGTCAGAGTACCAGATATCACATTGTGCAGCCATGCACAATGATGGGCCCATGTCTGCAGGTAATCAACGAAAAAGCTTCGTAATTTTACTATCTTAGAATAGACAGCTGTACAGACCAATGAGTTGCAGTGCAGTGTTAAGGTACGAACATGGCGTGTAGGAAGTTGTGGGTTCAAATATTGTCAAGCGCTTTCAAATTTTTTAATATTTAAATCTTTATGACAATGGTTTTGATCATTATTTTTATTTAGCTGATTGGTTTAATTTATTTTTTTAAATTTCTAGCCCTTTGTCACGTCATTTAAAACAGCGTATTAACTATGTTTCGTCGATGCTATTGCATTCATTATTTCTACTTCAAAACTTTCGGATATATTTATAATCTCTTCTTTCCTTTAAACCTGCAGCTGTGTAATTTTGTCCATAGTGCAACAGGAGCTAGTATTTTAAATGTTTGTATGACGATTATCGTCCAAAAGAACGTACATCTTGTACGTACGAAAAATACAGTTTTGTCGCCACTACACAGTCAATATGAATAGGTTACTTCGTCCTTTGCTTTATGGCCGATAGATCGGCATTTTCGTGGGCTTAAATGCTCCGAAAGAAAAACTAAAAATAATTAAAACTACATATACAAAAATTCCAAATAAGAAGAGATTCTAAGGAAGAAAGAAGATGAAATGAAAAAGATTTTCACAATGAAAAGTCATTTGACACAGGCTTAGATAATTTTTTAAAATTACATTAAAACCAATTATTTGAATAAAAATAATGATCAAAGTCATTTCTTAAAAATTATTCCATTCCCTCTTGGCGTGCCTCTGAGGCCGTTGTAGTGTACGGCCGTTTACGGTTTGCGCTAGAGGACCTGTTCTGCGCTGCTAAGCCTGCCGTCCCCTCCATGGGGTAATTTTTTGGTTTCTCTTTACTAATTCCTGATCCCGGTGGTTTTATTTCATTATTTTATAATATTTTTTCGTATAGGTAGCCTTTTAGTGTGTCTTAAGCAGCATCATGCTCTCTTGACGGATGCTTTTTGGCAGACAATTTATGATCTTTTACATTACGTTTCTCTATATAATTTTTTCGGTCGGTTTTGAAGCTCATTTGCTTTTATACACACATCAAAACAAGTTTTTCATCACCTCGCTTCAAAGAGTTCCGGAATCTGTACAGAAAATTGGAATAGCGATCAAAATAAATCATTTCCGCCCTGTGTAATATCCAGTAGCTCATGAAAACCACTCGTTGCATGTTGTACCATCATACAGCGAGACCTTCAGAGGCCGTGGTCCAGATTGCCGTACACACCAGTACCTCTAATACCCAGTAGCACCCCATCTAGCAATGATGCATGCCCGTATTCGCCGTGGCATAGTATCCACAAGTTCATCAAGACCCTGTTGGTCCAGATTGTCCCACTCCTCAACGGCGATGAGGTGTAGATCCCTCAGAGTGGTTGATGGGTCACGCCGTCCATAAACAGCTCTTTTCAATCTATCCCAGGGATGTTCGATAGGGTTCATGTCTGCAGAACATGCTGGCCACTCTTATTTTTCGAGCAATGTCGTTATCCTAAAGGAAGCCATTCACAAGATGTGCACAAAAGACGAATGTCTCGCCAATATGCTACCGATAGGGTTGCAATATTGGTCAGAGGATGGCAGTCACATATCGTACAGCCGTTACGGCGCCTTCCATGTCCACCAGCGGCGTAAGTCGGTCCCACATACTGCCACCTCAAGCAGGGAACCTCGACCTTGGTGCACTCGCTGAACAGTGTGTCTAAGGCTTTCAACCTGACATGGTTGCCTGGTTGAAGGCATATGCGGCACTCGTCGGTGAAGAGAACGTGATGGAAATCCTGAGCGGTCCATTAGGCATGTTACTGGGCCCATCCGTACATCGCAGCATGGTGTCGTGGTTGCAAAGATGGACCTCGCAATGGACGTCTAGAGTAAAGCTGAGCATCATGCAGCGTACTGCGCACAGTTTGAGTTGTAGCACGACGTCCTGTGGCTGCATGAAAAGCGTTATTCAACATGGTGTCGTTTCTGTCACGGTTCCTCCGAGACATAATCCGTAGGTAGCGGTCATCCACTGCAGAAGTAGCCCTTGGGCGGCCTGAGCGAGGTATGTCATCGACGTTACTGTTTCTCTGTATCTCCTCCATGTCTGACCAACATCGCTTTGGTTCACTCCAAAACGCCTGGGCACTTCTCTTGTTGAGAGCCTTCCTGGCACCAAGTAATAATACGGACGCGATCGAACGGCGGTATTGACCGTCTAGGTATGGCTGAACTGCAGACAACACGAGCCATGTACTTCCTTTCTGGAAGTGATCGTCTGTCGGACACTCTCCGTCTAATAGGCGCTGCTCATCCATCGTTGTTTACATCTTTGTGCGGGTTTAGTGACATCTCTTAACAGTCAAAGGGACTGTATCTGTGATACAATATCCACAGTCAACACCTATCTTCAACAGTTCTGGGAATCGGGCTGGTGTAAAACTTTTTTTGATGCGCGTAGTAGTCCAGAATAGGACCTCGCCGGATTTACTGTAATATACTCGCCCCCTTATGTTTTAGATAACCTGATGATGGTCTACCTTGGAAAAACGTGTCCTTAATAAGTTAATAAAGATCATTCTGCAACGTACGACAGCCATTTCAATTACTGTTCAAGAATCAGAAGTTTCGGAGCACCTGGTGAGATGCTAGCCCATAACGTTTGGCACTTCGTGTCTGTACGGTAAATGCTACGCTTCTATGACTCTATAGGCAGTGTGCTAGCGTGAGTTGTTGCCAGCATACCGGTCAGCATACATGTAGTGCAGAGAACGATAGTATGCGCTGGATCAAGCTTGTCTATCACGAGAGAGGCCAGACACACAACAACAAGTAACACGCCACGAGCGCCCTATCAACAGCAAATATTTAGGCCGCCCCACTGTTCGGAGGGCCTCTGTAATTGACTCACCAACACTCCAATTGGGCGTCTGTCATTCAATAACAGACTCACTGACTCATGCTACAACAGAGTATAGCGACCAGATCGAAACTAGCAGCGAGATTAAAGTTTGTAAGAGCAAGATTAAAGATATTGTCAGCAAGAGGAGTACTACTGAAGAGCATGGACTCCATTCTAGTTAAGTATAAAGCACAAGTAAATAAAGAACCGTGTTAATCCATGTCTGCATTTGCGTTTTAGTAGGAGAATACCGGCTACCCACAACAACATCCTCCCCCTTACCTCCTTGGTACAAGATTCTTCAGCTATATCTCTCTGTTTTAGGGTTCTGCCACACCATGCAAAATTTTGAACTTTTTTTTTGTCGATTACTAGCAAACGAGGGGCGACCAGTGTGAATGCCTGAATACCTGCAAAACTAAAAACCTCTCGAACAGGCCATGGATGCCCAACGTCACTGACCGGCCGCCGTGTCAAATCTTCATCATGACTACTGCTATTTCCTCTGCATCGAGAAATTTGCAGATCTGGCCGATTAACTTGCACTGTGCTACAGTCGAGATAAAAGTGTGTACTTCGAGAGTATCAGCACCAATGAGGCTGCGCACACTGTGCAAGCTACAGGCTGAATGAGAGCCACGACCGTGTGATTTCGTCGCTGCTTGGTCACAGCTAAGTGGATCTGAACTGTAGTGGTTAGGAAGCTCTCTCCCGCCATAATACGCTGTAGAAGTACTTAAGTTGAATACAGGGTGTTCATAAATTAATGAGTTTATAAATTAGTCATACAAAGTAACCTTTAACTGTGAAAAAAAAAGTCCAGAAATGTTTGACACAGCACTGAATGCTGTATATCTTCAAGTTTTATTCCCGCCCAACACTGTTAATTCCTGGCGTTCCCGCATGGTGGCATGTTCGAATTAATTATTCCAACAGTAATTATAGAGTCGTATAACGGTGCAGAGCAAGCGCATTGTAGTTATGGTTTCAGGAATCCAAATCCCCCATTACAGTTCAGAGATTGTTCAGGACTAAATACCCCAAGTTACCAAATCAAAGATAAACTGTTATTACCTGCTACAATCGTTTCACCGAAAGTGGCTGTGTATCTTATACGACGTCGGTTGAGGATCGACCAGCTGTCTGTGACACATCAAAAGAACAAGTTCGGCAGTCTTACATTCGTAGTCCGGGTAAATCAACGAGAAGTCCCAGCTTAGGACTGAATATGCCTCGTGTTACAGTGTGGATGGTATTACGGATACTCTTGTTATTCAATCCTTATGAACTGAAACCGTTGCAAACTTTAAGAGAAAGTGACAAAGAAAGACGAGTTGAGTTTTGTGTGGAAATGAATCAGCATGATGTTGGGTTGTGGGGTGAGCAAAAATCACGTCACGTAATCGAACTTACACAGGACTGACATTTTTTTTTTGCTGTAACAAGATTTGCGGCCTTTCTTGGTTGCCGAGTTAACTGCAACTGGCATATCGTACCTGGATATGCTTGAACGTTATCTAATGCTTCAATTACGACATGATATGGGCATAGAATTTATTTTCCAGCTATATGCGCGCCACCACATTATCATCGTGAAGTCATCGCGTATCGCCGTAGCAATGTGCCGACCTGAATTGGAGGTGGTGGATCAACATCCTGACCAACAAGATGAGCTCGTAGACGTCACTGGATGCGGATATGGAGCGTAATGTGGTCTGCATACCGCTCTCCCGGCCATATGTCAGTTTCCAAGACCGAAGCCTCTACGTCTCAATCAAGCAGCTACTCAGTTTGCCTCTCACGGGTTGGGTGCACCACGCTTGCCTACAGCGCTCGGCATAACGGACGGTCACCCATCCAAGTGCTAATCCAGCTTGATAGCGTTTAACTTCGGTGATGTGACGGGTACTTTTGTTACCACTGCGGCAAGGCCGTTGGCCTGAATGTCTACCCTGAAGAGCCAAAAAAAAAAAAAAATTGTACACGTGCCTAATACAGTGTAGGGCCCACGCGAGCACATAGACGTGCCGCAACACGACGTGGCATAGATTTCACTAATGTCTGAACTAATGCTGGAGGGAAATGACACCATAAATCCTGCAGCGCTGTTCGTAAATCCGTAAGAGAGCGTGGCACGTCGCAAGGTCCATACATTCATGTGGTTGTCTGTAAAACTGTACACATCCATCTGCTCAATACAATTTAAAACGAGACTCGTCTGGCCAGATTACATGTTTCCAGTCATCAGTGTCGATGTTGACTGATCTAGGCGAGGCGTAAAGGTTTGTTTCATGCACGTTTCAAGGGTACACAAGTGCGCCTTCGACTCCGAAAGATCATATCGATGATGTTTCGTTGAATTTGTGGAAGGGTTGCACTTCTGCCACGTTGAACGATTCTCTTCAGTTTCCGATGGTCCAGTTCTTGCAGGATCTTATTCCGGCAGCAGCGATATCGGAGATTTGATGTTTTACCGGATTCCGGTTATTCAGGGAACACTCGTGAAATGGTCGTACGGGAAAATCCCCACTTCATTGGTACGTCGGAGACGCTGTGTACCATCGCTCTTGCGCCGACTATGACACCACGTTCAAACACATTTAAATATTGATAACCTGCCACTGCAGCAGCAGTACTTAAGAACTGCGCCAGACAGTTGTTATCTTACATACGCATTTCTTACCGCAGTTCCCTATTCTGCCTGTTTACATATCTCTGGGCTGTTCTTCTGTATGGCGCTGAAATATGGACTTTGAGGAAGATAGACAGAGAAATGGTGGAGGCCTTGGAGATGTGGACATGGCGAAGAAAAAGTTGAGTGGACAGAGTAAAAAATGAAGTAGTACTGACAAGAGTGGGAGAGAAAAGACAGTTACTAGATGTAATAAGAAGAATGAAAAGAAATTGGACTGGGCATAATTTAAGAAAGAATGAAGGCCTGATAAAAACAGATTTATAAGGTTATGTAGAAGGGAAAAGGAAGCGAGGAAGGAAGAGATATCTGTTACAGGATGACGTGATGGATGGTACAACATACAGCAGCCTTAGGAAGAAATCAATGGGCGCAGAAAATGGAGGGGCGCAGGACCTGCTAATATACCAGAAAACTCATGATCATGATGACATATCTCTGTATTTGAAAACGCATGCCTATACCAATTTCTTTGGCGTTACAATGTATATTTTTTTCAGATGCCTCTATGGTGCTATCAGTTATGTATGTTGGTAGTTTCTTATGTACCACGGATTCCACAGACTATCATATGGAAAGAAAGAAAATTTTTGTGCTTTTGTGTTCTCCGTTCATTTCACACTGAAAATAGCTTCATTATATCACGTTATTTAGCGTGACTCTTTCTGTTTTTTCCATCGTGTCCTTGCTGTCTGTTGCATGACGCACAGAAAGCGGATAGCGAAAGAAGCTAAAAATTCCGAAAGATTATTAAGGGATTGATTATGACATATAGAGTCTATTCGCTTCTCTGCGAAATGCAATGTGGTTGCGGTCACGGAATTTTCAGATGTCCGTTTATATAAACTAATACGAAGGAGCAGTCATAAGAAAAGTAGAAAAGAGAGGGAATCTATACAGAAATGTCATGGTAGCAGTCTCTACCAGAAGCCTCTCCACGGCTCACAGCCAATAAGTGCCAGTAGAAGGCGCTTCCTCTGACCAGGCAGGTACTATGGTGGGAGGGGGGGAGGGGAGGGAAGAGGGAGAAGGGGTGGGCAGTGGGCGATCGCACGCGAGGCGATCATCCGGCCGAGATTTAACCCCTGGCGACCCGAGTCGCTATCGTCGAGCTCCCCAGTGCCGGTCGACCGAGATAATCGATTCTGGAAGAAGGCAGAGGCGTCATCGAGGTCGATCAGGCTCAGGCAGGGGTGGGGGCATTAACATTTTAGGCGGTCACGGCGCACAGGGCCGCGGCGTCACGAGCGGCCGGGTCCGCTGTAGGTGGTGGCGGCGGCGGCGGCGGCGGTCGCGGGGAGCCGGGCGCCGGCCCTCGGGATGCAAAGCGTGCCCAGCGCCGCCCCCACCTGTCGGCCGGCCGGCCGCGTGGCTAATGGCAGCGTTTCGGGAGGCGCTCTCGCCGCCACCGCCGCCCCCGATGGCCCTCGACTGCCGCCTCCAGCGCGGCTATCAGCCGCGTCCCGAGTGGCGATCCGTGTCACCAGCATATGTGCTCTCTCTCTGTGTGTATGTGTGTGTGTGTGTGTGTGTGTGTGTGTGTGTGTGTGTGTGAACGTGCATGGACACAGGCGCCAGCAGATCTACATCTACATGGATACACTGCAAATCACATTTAAGTGCCTGGCACAGAGTTCATCGAACCACCTTCACAATTCTCTATTATTGCAATCTCGTATGCCGCGCGGAAAGAATGAACACCTATATCTTTCCGTACGAGCTCTGATTTCCCTTATTTTATCTTGGTGATCGTTTCTCCCATTGTAGGTCTGCGTCAACAAAATATTTTAGCACTTGCAGGAGAAAGTTGGTGATTGGAATTTCGTGAGAAGATTACGTCGCAATGAAAAACACCTTTCTTTTAATGGCGTCCAGCCCAAATCCTGTATCACTTCTGTGACACTCTCTCCCATATTTCGCGATAATACAAAACGTGTTGCCTCTCTTTGTACTTTTTCGATGCTCTCCGTCAGTCCCATCTGGTAAAGATCCCAAAAAGAAAAATGGTTCAAATGTCTCTGAGCACTATTTGACTTAACTTCTGAGGTCATCAGTCCCCTAGAACTTAGAACTACTTAAACCTAACTAAGCTAAGGACATCACACACATCCATGCCCGAGACAGGATTCGAACCTGCGACCGTAGCGGTCGCGCGATTGCAGACTGTAGAGCCTAGAACCGCTTGGCCACTCCGGCCGGCGGTAAGGAAACCCTCACCGCGCAGCAGTTTTCTAAAAGAGAACGGACAAGCGTAGTGTAGGCAGTCTCCTTAGTAGGTTTGTTATATTTTGTAAGTGTCTTCCCAATAAAACGCAGCCTTTGCTCAGCTTTGTCCACAACATTTTCAGTGCGTTCCTTCCTATTTAAATTGTTATTAATTGTAATACCTAGGTATTTAGTTGAATTTACGGCTTTTGGATTATACTGATTTAGCGTATAACCGAACTTTAACGAGTTCCTTATAGCACTCACGTGGATGACCTCAAATGTTTCGTTATTTAGGGTCAACTGCCAATTTTCGCACCATTCAAATCGTTTTTCAATTTGTTTTGAACTTCTGATTACCTTATTAGTCGATAAACGACAGCGTCATCTGCAAACAATCTAACACGGCTGCTCAGATTGTCTCCCAAATCGTTTATATAGATACGGAACAGCAAAGGGCCTATAACACTTCCTTGGGGAATGCCACAAATCACTTATCTTTTAGTCGATGACTTTCCGTAAATTACTACGAACTGTGACCCCTCTGACAGGAAATCACAAATCCAGTCACACAACTGAGACGATATTCCATAAGTACGCAATTTCACTATGAGCCGCTTGTGTGGTACAGTGTCAAAAGCCTTCTGGAAATCCAGAAATACGGAATCGATCTGTAATCCCTTGTCAATAGCAATCAACACTTCATGTGAATAAAGAGCTAGTTGTATTTCACAGGAACGATGTTTTCTAAATCCATGATGACTGCGTGTCAATAAACCGTTTCCATCGAGGTAATTCATAATGTTCTAACACAATATATGGTCTAAAATCCTGCTGCAAAGGAAGATTGCAAACGCCAAAAGTGTTGGAACGCTGGCTCTGTTCCCTTTATTTGACCAAGAACACATGTTAGCCGGCCGTGGTGGTCTAGCGGTTCTAGGCACTCAGTCCGGAACCGAGGGACTGCTACGCTCGCAGGTTCGAACCCTGCCTCGGGCATGGATGTGTGTGATGTCCTTAGGTTAGTTAGGTTTAAGTAGTTCTAAGTTCTAGTGGACTGATGACCACTGATGTTAAGTCCCATAGTGCTCAGAGCCATTTGAACCATTTTGAATTTGAACACATGTTACAAATTGGGTACAAGTTGAACGTTCGGTGCGCATCACTTACTTTTTGCTTCCTGTTGCTACGCAAAGAATGGACTATGTGAAATGTGAGATGTCCGTGAATAAGGCCCAAGTCCGTCATTGTGATAAGAGAAATTCAGACAAAAGCAGACATCTAACGGAGGCCAAGTTCCCAGGGTGAACAAGAGGGCAGCCAGTAATATTGCACCATGAATACGACACAGACTTATTCATACTGTGCGGAGTGCCTTATCACACTCCAAAGATTACGAGATGACGTCAGATGACGGAGGAGGACGCGTTTCCGGCCCATTGTGGAGCGCTCGCTGCCTACTAATCGTGTGTATGTGTGTGTGTGTGTGTGTGTGTGTGTGTGTGTGTGTGTGTGTGAGTGAGTGTGTGGGTGTGGGTGTGTCGGTGCCGACTAAGGTCTCGCTCTCTGATTCGCTGCTTGGAGTGAGAATATTGCCAGCCGATGTGGCCGAGCGGTTCTAGACGCTTCAGTCCGGAACCGCGCTCCTGCTACGGTCGCCATTTCGAATCCTGCCTCGGGCATGGACGTGTGTGATGTCCTTAGGTTAGTTAGGTTTAAGCAGTTCTAAGTTCTAGAGGACTGATGACCTCAGATGTTAAGTCACATAGTGCTTAGAGTCATTTGAACCATTTTTTGAGACTATTGTAATGAACTCCAAGCAAGACCAGCAGTGGATCGACCATTTATGCACCAACTTTCAGTTGACCCTGAACACAAAGAAATGTAGCGTATCTGCCATAAACAGGCGCAGCGATAAATTACCGTTCGAATATGCTATTGGTGATAAAACATCGGAAACAGTAAACACCGCAAACAGTGAGTATTTAGGGACAGCTCTCTGCAACGACCTAATAATAAAAAATAAAAAAATATGGTGTGGATGTGGTGCTCTGCAGCTTCTAAATATTTAAAAATGTCCATACTATGTAAAGCACAGTTCCATTGACAATTACACCATACTCAAATCTATACGCCGATTACCACTGACATATAATAAGATAATTATCTTTATTTTTAGTGGCAGTCATCTTACGTAAAAATACCGCTCGTGACGAGAATGTGCATCGACACGTGTACAACACTAAATAATTAAAAATGCAGGGTGTATCAAAAAGAATCATCTGCTTTAAAAAAAATCATAACTATTATGTTGCTGGGCGAGATTAGCCGAGCGGTCTCAGGCGCTGCAGTCATGGACTGTGCGACTGGTCCCGGCGGAGGTTCGAGTCCTCCCTCGGGCATGGGTGTGTGTGTGTTTGTCCTTAGGATAATTTAGGTTAAGTAGTGTGTAAGCTGAGGGACTCATGACCTTAGCAGTTAAGTCCCATAAGATTTCCCACACATTTGGACATTTTGAACAACGTACTGTTGGAAAAAGATAACTGTCCAGTTTCACTTGGTTCCAGATAGGTAGGAGCAGTGTGCGCCCACTCCAGTTCTAGTAAAAATGGTGTCGGGGCTACAGAGTTTTCTCTTCTACGTTTGGCGCAGTGCGGGTCAGTAATAACTTTTCAGCGTGACTTTCGTAGTAGGTATGGAGTGGATCCTCCTACAGCACAGTGTACTAGGCGATGGCATGAAGAGTTCCGAGAAACAGGTTGTTGCCGTAAAGGTAAATCGCCGGGCATCTGACACAGACGTCATCCGCTGTAGTTGCAAAATGAGTCACCAAAAATCCGTTCTCCATGCAGCTCGACAGCTCAGCGTGCCCCCGACGTCCGTCTGGCGTGTGTTCCGTCGACGTTTACACATGATACCACGCAAAATCCAGCTACTGCAAACTCTTCGCGAAGGTGGCAAACAACAAGTGTGGAGTTCATTAATTTCTTGACAAGATGGAGCATGGCAGATTTCTTTCACACTTAATGTTTAGTAACAAAGCAGGATTCCATTTAAATGTAAAGGCGAACCGTCATAGCGTGAGAATATAGGGTACGGAACAGCCGCATGAAGCTGTACAACATGAGAGGTATTCTCCAAAATTTAATGTGTTTTGTGCAGTGTCATGGGAAAAGGTGTATGGTCCCCGTTTCTCTGCCGAGAATACTGTTACAGGAAGCACATATCTCGATATGCTTGAGAACTTTCTTTTCGCACAGTTGGAGACTGATTCAAACGACTTCATTTACCAACAGGATGGGGCACAAGAACTCTGGCATCTGAAAGTGTAGGAATTTTTAAATCAAAGGATTACTGAACGATAGATCGGTGGCATTGGACATTACTGTGCTCCAGGGCCACCGGAACTGACTATATGTGATTATTCCTTGTGGGGGTTTATAAAAGACTCTGTGTGCCTCAGTTACTAACAACAACGAATGAACTGAGACATCGTGTAACAGCGGCTATGGAAGCTGTAACTCAAGATATGCTCACGGGAGTGACTTTCACGTTCATGAAAACCAAAATTCGTTGTATATGTTTATTAGTTTCAGAAATACGAATGTGACAAATTTTCTTTCTATACACCCCGTATTTTATATTGGACAGCTTAGTGTGTGTAACAGGTATGAGTGCAGATATTTCATTTCTATTGGTGACTGACGAAGATGCAGAGAACAACTTTATCAGTATTTCCGTCATCTGCAGACTAATAATTATAGTCATTACACGTCGTATGGTTTCACCTTGGTTACTGCCTCCAAGTACATATGGCATCAATGCTTGTTTTTCCTGGATGGCAAGTCAAGTGTTGAAGTGTGCACGTAAAACGGTAGTCTATACCGAGAGGCGTAGTCCCCTTGGTGGCACAACCCGACCATGCAGAAACCATCAGGTCGTAAAGTTTGTGGGTACACTGTTCAATATCGAGAAAAAAGAACCATAACATTGATACGTACACAGATTAAGATACCACATATAAAAATATCTGCACGCACCCTATCAGAGGGTTCCAATTCATTCAACAGTTCATGTGGAGTACATGAAAAAATGGTACAAATGGCTCTAAGCACTATGGACCTTAACATCTGAGGTCATCAGTTCCCTAGACTTAGAACTACTTAAACCTAACCAACCTAAGGACATCACACACATCCATGCCCGAGGCAGGATTCAAACCTGCGGCCGTAGCAGCAGCACGGTTCCGGACTGAAGCGCCTAAAACCGCTCGACCACAGCGGCCGGCAGGAGTACATGAAATGATGATATTACAGTGCAACAGCACAAGTGGTTCTGAAATACTAGGTGTCGACACATGCTGAAAAACGCATATTAGTACGTGGTGTAGCCTCCATAGGTAGCAATACGGGCGCTGAATATGGCGTCCAGTCGATTGTCCAGATGGCAGATACTGTCCCGGAACACGTTATGCAACACCTGCTCGCACAGTTCACGTAGTTTCGTGAGAGCTGTTAACTGATGAGTCGCAAGAGTCACTTATCGTCTCATCATAAATCACACGAGCTCACTTCGGGACAAATCCAGAGATCATGGTGGACAGGGAAGTTATTGTACGTGTTGCAGAGAACGTCGAGTTTCACGAGCACTGTGTGGGCCGGCATTATCCTGCTGGAACATCACATCGTGTTCCTGTACCAAAAACGGCAAAAGAACAGTTTCTAACTACATTCTGCACGCACCGAGGACTGGTCAGCGTACCCTCCTGAAACAGCAAAGGTCAACGAGAGCTGTAGCTAATCGCACCGCAGGTTTGGGATTGGGCCATTGTGTGTTGGACGAATACACTCTTCGAGATAGCGGTCACCAGGTCTACGTCATATCACCAGACTTAAAGTTTTGTCTTAAATCTGGATGAGGTACCGCGTGCCAACATTCTAATGAAGCATTTTTTCTTCACACTGTTTGTTTTCCTTACAGCGTCACTTGCCCGCATGGCAACCAGGCGGCACTCGATGTAACGCGAAGCAGTGGTCATGATGTTTTGGTTCAGCAGCGTGGGTGTACATATAGAGGCATACACTATCTCAACACGTGGAAAAATATTGTGTATAAATTCAATGGGCTAGAAAATGACAGTGCAATTTCGTGATGTGGTAGCTACGAAGAAAATAGAAGGTTTCGGAAAATGCTGAAGATGGAGTGAGTCATGGGCTATACCCTACCTGTCAGTACACAATGAAAAGCAGAAAGAATGTGGCAGTATGGTCAGTCCAGAGCACATGTTGTAGAATTTTGTTGAACAACTATGTTAGATAGCTTTCATGAGGTGGTGCAATACTGCAATACTGCTTGGGCACAAGGTAAATGTGGCGTTCTGATGATGTGGAGCTTCCAGCGTGGCACTTTGGTGAAGTATCACGGAGCCGCCCACATGGGAACAACGACCCCCCCCCCCCTCCCCCTAGCAACAGGATGGAAGCAGGCGAAACACAAGAAAAATCCAGGCACCAGAATGGCCGAATAGTTGAGAACAGGAACTCCATTTTACTGCTCAGGGAGCCCCGCGGTGTCCATCCCAGCGAACAGTAACATGTCATCATGGGTCACACAGACTGTTGCGTAATTTCTTAATTATCGCCAGTCGAAGTGAACATCATAATCAAAGGCAGTAGAAACGGTCAAGAGAGTGTTGACAAATGTAAATTTAAAATCCAAAGTGGATGTGCATTTTGCAATGTGTTGTTGGGCGCTGCTCGAGTATTGTGCTAAGTGATATCAGTGACTACAAAATAGTTTTGACTCTGTGCTGTAGCAGTTAATAAAGGTGGCAGCTCTAAAATTTATTTGAAGTGTTCGTTACTGAAGTCAAATTTCCCGCTGTCCCACAATTTTCGCTTAACATTACTCTAATATGACAACGAATCTACTAGTCCACGACCTGGGCCTTTCAGCTGCCGCCAAATGCGAATCATGTAAAGAAGACTCCAGTAGGAGGCCTCTATAAATACTCTTGACGACCTTTGACGGAGCTGCACATCTTCACAGTTCTCATGTGTACGGTCAGTTTAGTACAAATAGACGCCGGGGCACATACTAATTCAAGGCAGTGTTGTATGTGTATACTGCGAAGATGAAGCGGTTAATGGTCTGGAGGCGTTATGACGGTGGATCTCAAACCACCACTGAGGAACGAGTCAATAGTGCGCATCTTGGTCGACACTGAAGGCGCAGTACCCAGCACGCAAGAGAGGAGTTGAGCGAGCATTCAGCAACATCCTGGCAGGTTAATTTCTGTAAAGTTGGAGAGAAGTCTACTGAGGTGGGCGCACACTTAACGAAATGATGTTCAAGACTGCAGTCGCATTAATACAAGTGCTTGTGGAAATGTAGATTATGATGGTCTACAGTGCATCGTGGAATCGGTTGCCACAGTGGAAACACTGGTGACGTGCTATCCTACCCCCAAGGAACACAGCAGACATTGGCTGTTAACCGATATAGGCTAAGAAATTATTCGGTTGCCGAAAAAAATAATTTAGATGAATTAGCTACGCAAGTAAAAACGAAGACCGTACTAAACGCACAGTAAGATAAGTGTAGTGATATTAATAACAGAATTATAGTAAAAAGTAAAACTAGTTCTAGGATAACTTGTTAAGAGGCAAATGCTAGTAATGTAGTGTAGAATGAAGATTTTTCTTTCTTTTCCGTAACGTTAGGTGTAGTTTTAGTTAGAAGAAAGCAGCAATAATTGTTATAAAAACTTATATGACAGGTAGATATGTGGGTGGATGACCTATTCAGGTATCGTGATGATACGCTGTATCTAACAATAAGTAAGTAACAATATATTTTGGGGATACTAATACAGGATCGGAAATACAGAGAAAAATAATTATGTGGAAAATAGTACTGTAAATGAATTCCTTTCTGAAATAATTTAACATTCTGCTCTATTTCTTTTGGTCATGCACAACATTGTGTCACAGCTGCTGCTGGCGTGCAATTGCTATACTAACCTCTGTGCTATTTTTTTCGTGTAACATAGTACGTGCACGTTACTGGTAGTAACAACACATTGTTTTCGTCCTATTTCCCACATTCAGTATTTTGCACTTTTACTCAGGACCGTAGATTAATAAGTCAGTTAGATACATCCCTTATCGTAAGTGAGCAGATACACCACAAGGTTATAAAACTTAAAATTATCCTATTTTTCTTACCTGTTGCAGATAGTGCTGTACAGCTTTCTGATATAGATTACTATTTTTCACTTATTGCGTTCGTAGACAGAGGCGAAAAACGCGATGACTGGGACCTATTGCAAATTGAACCGCATAGTTGCGTATATGAGGTCCGACTCTTATCCATCGACCAACACGCTGTTTTCTAATAATCTATCTCTACGAGGCGTCTGAAAAGTCGCTGCCTAAAAATGGTAACGATTAACACCTTATAGTATACGACTGACATTTTCGATTAAATCGTTAACAACAGTCTAGGTGGAGAACAAAATTTACCACTGTATCTGCGATGCTGCCAATACTGCAAATGGGCATTGTGCTATCAAACTGACCAGTAATGTATCCCAAAGTCTAAGTTAGGTTGAAATGTCATAGAATATAAGCTGGAGAGGCCAATGACTGTGTGACGATAATAAGCTGTTTATTTCTGTACATTAGACAATACGTAGCTACAGTTACGGCACTGCTGAAAATCTCAATTTTCTTCACGGTAGTTTGATACCTTCGAATTTGTGAGGTTCCTGTTATTTTGACAGCATTTTTTATTATAAATTGGGAAGTTGCAGATAGCAGAAGTAATTCGCTTCCTTAAGCTGCAGTGCAGAATACGAAAGCGCGGGGTGAGAAGCTCACACGAGCCTCTCACGCCAAAATGCTCTGAAAAAAACCCTAAAAAATCTTAGAATTGTTTTTAGTGTTGCTTGGATTTACGCTGCATCTTATTCGGATTAGGACATTCGTCATTCAGCAGTAGCAGCTATTGAAGTTGTTGCCTTCAATATAAGGTATCAGCGTGGACGTGTTATGATGGCTGAATATGGATTGGTCACTTACCTCCATTCTTCTACCTCGCAAGCCTGGTTTTCGACAGCAGTCAACCTTCCTTCAAAGTCCTATTTAACTTCTGCCTTCTACGATCTGCAGCAAACTTTTCAATCACTATATTCCTCTCAAAGAACACCGATACAAGTCCGAATAACTACAGCTCTCGAAGCAGACTATTGCTAAGCAACGACACAGTCACATCGCACCATATTTCATTGTTGTGAGCCTGGCCTGCGACCGATGCTAAGCAGCGAATTATTGCCAATGTCTAGCGCTAGGATTATTAGGTGTTTGTAAAACTGAATTTAGCACTCCACCGTCTTGGAAAATATTTTTGCCTTTTTGGAGTCATTTAGCTTGAGTTACGCAGTCTCGAGCGGGAGGGTAACACCAGTTGTACATGAGGTCACCTATACTTTCTAAGCTAAACTGAGAAACTTTTGTGCCGGTTTCGTAGCACGAGGCGGTATTGCAAGTTTTTAATGTGTTTGAAGGTGTGGAGGCAGGTCGCTCTTCCATGCAGTGTTTTGACATCAGTAAGGTTGGCTTCAGAGCTATATGATCTGTGATATCACAAGAGACAGAAGAAGATGGTATTATTTTTGAGAGTTGTAAAATGTATCGTTGCCTAAGCAACACGTCGATTCACGTATTATAAAATGTTATAATAAAGAAGTTTTCAGTTTTTATTTGTGTGTGTGTTTACCAGTGTTAGACACCACCGACAAATTCGTCCCCGACGTGATCGATGAGACAACAGATAAAACCCTGCGACGTAATTATCGGCGAATTGTCCAACGCGGAATATGCTGGAACTCGGCGCAGATGGTGTTCAATAAAATACTCAAAATGCAACCAGGAAGTAGACTTGACGAAGACAATCATTCGAGTACTCCGGAAATCAATAAGGTAAGCGTAAAGCTTCTTCCCTTTTTGGGTAGAAAACCCCGATATTTGGTTCTGCCAAGTCGAGAATCAGTTTACAATCGCTGCCATAGCAACGGAAGCAACTTTCAATTATCTGCTGGCCCAGCTTGAACCGAAAAATGTCGAAAACATCTAGATCTGGTAACCAAAGGTTAAAATAATAAATATTCGCTGGCAAAAGAACGACTCTTAATTTTAAAGGAAAGTGAGGAGCTTAAAATAAATGAATAAAAAAAACTGTTGAGTCGGTTGGAACTTGGCGATATGAAACCTAGCCAGTTATTACGAAAAATGCGAAACTATGCTAGTACCAACTTGTCGGAGAACGCTTTAAAAACGTTGTAGCTCGATAAACTTCCTACTAATAGTCGAAGTATATTAATGATATCGGAAGAAACGATGGACAAGATCGCGCAGATGGCCGATCGTACAGCAGAGATGCAATATGCTGAGGAGCTTCAAAGCTTCAAATTACCTCATCCCAATCAGTTCCTTGCACATCCTTATCAGACCAAGAACTTCTTGTAAAAATTAAAGACTTAGAAAATAAAGTTAAGACACTCCGAGAAAGAAATAGATCCAGGTCACGCACCATAAGTAGAAACAGAACACAGTTTAAAAGAATTGTATATATTGTTATTACCACTTCAAATTTGGCTCACGGTGCAAACCTGAAATGTGTGTACAATCTTTCCATTGGAAAAAATAAGGAAAATAAGGAAGGGTAGAGTCAAAAGCGGCTGAATGTTCTACCCTAGTTCCTAGAGTAAGCCGCCAATATCGATTATTAGTTAAAGACAGAACTTATGGACGATCTTATCTGGCAGATAGCGGTGCAGATTTTTCTGTTATACCAGTGGCAATAACTACGAAGCTTGAACCCTCTGTCCTTAGTCTCTATGCTGCAAATGGTTTTGAAATAAAAATTTTAGGGTCAAAGCTGTTAACCATTGATTTAGTTTTAAACGTAAATTTGAATGGCCATTTATAGTAGCAGATGCATCAGAAGGAATATTGGGAGCCGATTTTCTTCATCATTTTGGTTTACTCACAGACCTGAAAAATAAAAAGCTTATAGATAACGTTACAAAGTTAAAAATTTCCGCAGAGAGATCCGCTGTGGATGCTAACGATTCAGTAAGCTCACTCTATGCAAAATGTCAGTAATTAAAGCTGATAGAGAAATTTCCTGAGCTAACAAAACCATCTGTAATACCAAAGGTGTTAAAGCACGAAGTACAGCATTATATCACTACTTCTAGTGGTCCACCCGTGTATAGTAAGGCTCGTAGGTTGGGCCCACATAAATTGCAAGTAGCTAAGGAAGAATTTCAGTTTCTGCTGAATAATGGTATTATATGTAGATCACAATCACTATGGATAGTCCACTTTACCTTGTTATGAAGTACAATGGTCAGTGCCGAGTTTGTAGAGATTATCCTCGTGTTAGTGACAGGACTCTCCGAAACCGGTATCCAGTCCGTCGAGTACATCAAGTAAATTTGTTGCTGCAGAATAAGAAGATATTCCCCAAGACTGACCTACTAAAAGCGTATTATTAAATTCCTTTAGCCGAAGAAGACAAACCAAAGTCAACGGTTATTACTCCTTTTGGTCTGTATGAAGTTCATTATTTGACCTTCGGACTTCCAAATGCACCTAGCACATTTCAGAGCTTTATACACGAAGTTGGGAGAGACTTGGATTTCTGCTTTCCCTATCTGAATGATATTTTAATATCATCTGAATCTCCAGCACATAATACTGTACATCTAAATTTACACTTTAAACAATTGAATCAGTATTGTCCAGTAATAAATGTTGCAAAATCCATATTTGGAGTGCAAGAACAGACATTCTTGGGACAATTAATCACACCCTCAAGAACTAAGCCGGATCCAGAAAAAGTGTCTGCGCTATTGAACTATAAGAGACCTGAAACTGTTCGCAAGCTTCGAAAATTTTTAGGAATCATCAATTTTTATCGTAGATATTTACAACATGCTGCAGAAAGCCAAGCCTTTTTGAACGATTACCTAAAAGGAACATCTCAAAATGACCGAAGACATATTGACTGGACAGAAGAGGCAATTGCTCAGTTCCAAAAATGTAAAGATCTCGCAAATGCAACACTTTTAACATTTCCGTGTTTGCGCAACCAACTCGCAATATTTGTGGATGCATCCGATTCTGCAGCTGGTGCTGTGTTGCAACAGTGGCAAGATGAACAATGCAAACCTATTGTATTCTTTTCAAAAAAGTCCAGGAATGCACAGAAAAAGAACTTGTTTTCCACACATGACAGACAACTATTTACAATATGGCTGTCAAGTGTTTCAAATATCTGTTAGAAGGTAGACACTTTGTTATTTATACTGATCGTAACCCTCTAATATATGCATTCAAGCAGAAGAATGAGAAAGCAACGTCAATCCAATTACGTTATCTCCAATATATTTCACAGTTTACAACAAATTTTCGGCACATTTCTGGTAAGGCAAATGTTGTGGTTGATAGCTTTTCAAGGCTTGAAGAACTGATTCCAATTAACAATGAAGAGATACCCAAGCACAAGAAACGTATGAAGAGCTTCATCAACTGCAATCTGTCAATAATACTTTGCTTGAATTAAAGCACTATTTGACTCAGACAGGAAAGCAATTGTGGTGTAATGTCTCGACACAAAATATTCGACTTTATATTCCGGAACAATTCTGTTGGGCTATTTCTCAACATTATCATAATTTGGCTCATACAGGTATAAAACCAACTTTAAAAATGATTATATCAATATATGTCTGGATGAATATGAAAAAGGACATTGCAAATTGGTCCTGAGCATGTAATGCTTGTCAGAAAGACAAGGTATCACGACATGTACATTCATCAATTGGACACTTTCCCGACACTGATGAACGTTTTAAAGTAATTCGTCAGGATTTGATAGGGCCAATGCTTCCTTCTGATGGATATACGTATTGCTTAAAATGCATCGATAGAGTTACGAATTGGACAGAGGTAATAAAACTTCGGGATATACAAGCAGAAGCTATAGCTTAAGCTTTCTTCAATTGTTGGATTACTAGATTGGACACAGCTTATCAAACAGTAACCGATCGCGGAAGACAATTTAATTTCAGCTATTTCAAGCACTATCAAAATTATGTGGTTGTAATCAAACTCAAACTACTGCATATCATCCTCAATCCAATGGAAAAATAGAAAGATTTCATCGCATACTTAAAGCAGAAATCCGTTCACTTTCAACTACAAAATGGACTCATACAATACCTGTAATCCTTCTTGGTCTTCGTTGCTCAATCAGAGAAAACACGAATGCTACGATACCAGAAATGGTTTATGGTTCACCCATCAGGATACCTGCTGATTTTTTCCAAAAAGTCGGAACAAAAAGGGATTCAGGCTTACCCCAATTTGTTTCACAACGAAAACAATATATGAACCGGATGAAACCTGTGGATATAGCTCACAAAGTAAAAGAGACACCATTTGTATACACGGACCTCAGCACCCACGCATTTGTAAGGGTTGACAGTGTGGCGTCACCACTCTTGCTAGGTGGTAGCCTTTAAATCGGCCGCGGTCCGGTAGTATACGTCGGACCCGCGTGTCGCCACTATCAGTGATTGCAGACCGAGTGCCGCCACACGGCAGGTCTAGAGAGACTTCCTAGCACTCGCCCAGTTGTACAGCCGACTTTGCTAGCGATGGAAAGCTGGATGGAGTGGTCTATCCAATTTGGATTCCATCTCGCCGCCTACAGAATTCAAGGTAACGAGCGGCAGCCTTTTGTCCTTTCATCCGTCGGGGTACAAACCTACCGTGTGATAGTGAAATTATTTACCCGACGCGACGTAGCAACTCTGTCCTATGAAGAAATTTTGTCTGCATTAGAAGCATATTTCAAAGAATCAGTCAACGTAATTGCAAAAAGGTATACCTTCTTTCGTACAAAACGTACGGCAGGTCAGACTAATCGGGAGTGGGTTGCAACCTTGAAAGGCCTTACTAGGGATTCTGCTTTTGAGTGTCAATGTGGACTCCCTTATTTAGATACTATGGTACGTGATGCAATTGCACAGAACGTTTCTGATGTTCGTATAAGGGAACAGATTTTGAAACTAGTAAATCCCTTCCTTCAACAAGTTGCATGGGGGCTTAATTAAATAGAATGCTAATAATTTTAATTTCAGCCGCTGTTTGTCCGATTACGAAGTCTCGTAACAGGTTGGCCCTGACTAGTATTACTCCGCAATCTGACTGCACAGAATAACAACAAAGAATGAAAGGAAATTTCCTTTAACTCAATTAATTAATTAAATCCCCTGCAACTATAAAAGCTACGAAACAACAAAGCACAAATGTAACTGTTCTGTGTGTGGAAGTGTGATTCAACGTACACATCTGGCACGGTTCTTGCACGATAAGACAAGATATTTTAAACACCATTTACACTGAAGTAATGAAGTAATTAAAAAAAAACCAGAAATAATATAATTGCATATAGAAACCGGAATAACAGTCTAATACAAGAACACGAGACAGATGCTTTGTTGGGTGAACCTGTGACCAAGAGGCATTGTTATTTAGGACATTTAAAATAAAAAATTTCTTTAACTTCATATATATTGACGAAAAAATACACTCTGATCATTACAACATCCCCAATCGAACAACATATGGTGTCTTGCCCAACAGAACAACTGCACACGACATGCGCACAATTAGTACTCTGTCGACATCGTCTCAACAAGCACTGATAACGCCTACCTCAGAACTTCAATTGCCCACAGCAACTTCTCAGCTGCAACTGCCACTGGAGGCGGCTGAATAATACTCATTGGCGCAATCTCTGGCGCTGTGACTCAGTGTAGCCACCTTTCATATGCCCCTCCTCCACGGGCTAGAATTTGATGGTATTTTTGCCAGCATTGGTGGTGAAAATACCACCAAATTCGTCCAAAAAAATACGGACAAAAATAAAAGATAATATTGAATAAGTAAATACCACATAACTAAATAAATTTTGGCTTTGCACTGACCTTCAATAACCTAATATATAAAATAAAGGAAAGGAATACAAATGCTTGCATACATGTGATTTTACATAATAGTTTACACAAGTATCATGTGGTTAAACAATTCAATCAATACCGTCAGCAATGACGAATAGGTGCAGGTAAGAGTCTCATAACATTTCATCAACAGTAAACACACAAAAAATCAGTTTATACAAATATTCACATAAAATACATTCAATAGTTCAATAAACAAGTAGAGTAGTTGACAGTTCCAGCAGTAGCACCCAGCAATGGTCAACAGGTGCAAATAGCAGTCTCATAACATTTCATAAACAGTAAACACGCAAAAAATCTGCTTATACAAATATTCACATAAAATCCTTTCAATAATTCAATAAACAAGTAGCACTCCTCAGAGTAGTTAACAGTTCCAACAGTATCTCCCAGCAATGGTCAATAGGTGCAAATAGCAGTCTCATAACATTTCACCAGCAGTATTTAAACAGCTCAAACAGTGGCAGCCAGAAATGGCGAGCAGGCGCAGACAACATCAAGTGACATTATCTCAGTAGAAGCAATTCCATCACTGGCACCCAGCAATGTTGAACAGGTGCAGACACCAACAAGTGACATCATATCAGTAGAAGCAGTTCCATCAGTGGCACCCAGCAATGTTGAACAGGTGCAGACACCAACAAGTGACATCATTTCAGTAGAAGCAGTTCCATCAGTGGCACCCAGCAATGTTGAACAGGTGCGGACACCAACAAGAGACATCATTCCAGTAGAAGCAGTCCATCAGTGGCACCCAGCAAAGTTGAGCAGGTGCAGACACCAACAAGTGACATCATTTCAGTACAAGCAGTTCCATCAGTGGCACCCAGCAATGTTGAACAGGTGCAGACAGCAACAAGTGACACAAATGATATTCAGTAGTTTCAGTTCCAACAGTGGCACCCACTAATGTTGAACAGGTGCAGGTAACAGTCCATAGTATTCACTATCACTAATCAGGCAGTTCATCAGAGTTCATCAGCAGAAATTAAACATTTCCAAGTGGCACCCATCAATGTTGAACAGGTGCAAACACGAATAACAGTTTCAATGCACACACAATTGCTTTTACAAAATTATTATCAGTGCTCTTACACTAAACATAGAAATTATAATAAACACACAAATGACGTCAGATAATTGTAATATTAACTATTACAAATACACAAATCTCAGTAAACCTATAATATTTATGGGTGTCAGTGCAAGCCACAACAAACAAGTAAAATAATATTTAGGAGATAGATCGGTACAAATTATTTGGGATTAGGAAAGGAAAACACACAAAACACACTCACTGATCTTTCATCCACATTTAAGGACTACTGTGTAATTGAATAGTGTTAACTGTGTAAATGCAATTCTGTCAAAATTTGATGCTCAATACGTGCATCAAGCAGTAGTGGTACAGTGTATAACAGTCAATAATAGTTAGTCAACGTCATAGTCATCATGTGAAGACCAATATTTTTCAAGCCAAATCAAAATGTACGGTTGCTGAACAACTGACAATGTGCCATGATATGCAAATACTCCCTTTCTCAAAAAAAAAAGTATATACTGCTTATTGATTTAACAAGGTGTGTGTGTGTAGACAATCTTCTAGTGTTCTAGTCTGCCATCATCATCCCCCTTGCTCCATATAAACCAACGAAAAATATGCTGCTCCTTACTTCACAGCTTATCTACCAAAACTCCAATAATCATCGGCATCACATAATCTTAATACTTCAATAATACCTCTTCAATACGTCGATACATATAAAACTTATCACCAATATCATTTACCTGACCTCTTGTCCACCAGAACTCCAATAATCATCAACTTCACACAATCTCAATACCTCAATAATACCTCTTCAATACGTCGATACGTATAAACCTTATCGCCAATATCATTTCACTTTCATAACAACTCTTTCCTCTAGTCAGTCTCCTCGAACAAGTACAGATAAAATCCTAGTGCAAACTTCAATTCATCATCCCAAACAATCCGAAGACACAATGTCCACACACAACCTCTGTGTAATCCATCTGACCCAAATCTTCCACTCATTATGAATTATAAAATACATTTTGGTTACCTTGTCCAGCATTAAATAAAAGAAATGCATACATGACCTCTAACAGTCTTTAGTTTGAATAACTTTCAGTAAGTAAGTACGAGTGCAGAGTGTGAATGATCGTAATAATTCACCATGTGTACACCATTTCAAGAATCATGGCACAACAGAAGCAAACATGTGGAGTATTTCTTGTGTCAAGTGTCACTTGCTATTTCAATTGCTCACGAAGAATGCAGTGTAGTAACTGTTAATGGTCTAAACCTAGTGTTGGTATTTCATGTCGTTAGCTTCCTTTCTATTAGCATAAATTTATTCAGCTTCCATAAAACCTCCAGCTCATGTGACTTCAATGAAGTTCCCTGTACCAATGTCGTTGGTAGAATTATAGCAGTTCATTTTATTATCTTAAATTATAAGGCACTGAGCGTAACCAAAACATGCAATTGCGAGTAAATGCACCAGTAGAGAACAGAATGTTAATAAGTGGATGTAGCACAATCCCTATAATGAGGCTCTGCCAAGCCAACAATCTATAATTAATACCATAGTGTGACCTAAGCTCCATGTTCGTACACCGCATATCAGCATTTCTATATACCATATTAAAGAGTAGTTATGACAACAAAACAGAAATGTGTAAATATGCAATCCATATGCAATGCAGCAAATATATATCTCACATAATAAACAGGTCATTAGCATCATATCAGCATAAGCAAATAAATGTTCATATGTAATCTTAATACGTAAACATGAAGGCGCAAGCAGATAAATCAGAAAGTATAACTTACATACATAACCATATCAGCACTACTAATCAGGTGACAATTATAATTTAAATAAGTAAGCACAGCAGACACATAATAAAAATATGTGACATCAGTGAAAAAGCAGTGCAGCCAAACGATGCATAATATAAATAATTAGCAACCCTGTTCATTAATCAATCATTGTCAAAATCAGTTAACACAAAGTGTAAATCACGTAATTGCGATCGGCAAATTACGTCTAAAGTACGTTCCTAAGTGGAAATATGTTACCTGAAAAATAAACTCAATTAATAGTTACCTTTTTAGTTTATTACTTTCTTCTTCGAATTTACATTCTTCCTCAAATTTTCTCGATAGCAAGTCCCCTTAACGTCGGACACACACAGAATTTACCTGAAGTTCTTAAATATTTTATACAACTGTATCCTGAAAATACTGAACATTAATAGCATAATTTATCAAGTCACTATAGCTTTATACTGAATTTATTCGGAGAAATTAGACTGTGTATTTGTTTACGGCTGTCAGCGCGTACGCACTGAGCGCTCGATCAGCTGTAGGTACGCTTGATGTCATTTCACAAAAATTTTAAAGTTCGATATATGATGTATTCCCTTAGAGCGCCGAGATTTAAGAGTTTCTACTTCGACAGTGTTATCATGAACAATTTTGCGAACCCTATATGGACCACTATAAAGAAGAAAAAAATTTTCGACACAGCCCTTTTCCTTTGTGAGACAAACGATGAGACTTAATTAACACCTTTTGACCAACTGACAAGGTTTTTAAACGACCAGGACGTTTCACTGATTTCTCTCTTCTAGCAGCCGCAGACGCAATATTTTGTAGAGCCAGGTTGACAACTTCAGAATGCCGCAGTTTCCGTGCAGGCGGAAAACGAACGATTTCAGAAATGCGATTTGTCGGTGCTTTATTTTTTAATATCAATATAGGCGGTAAAGAAGTTGCATCATTAGGGAGTTCATTCAGAATGTTTTGAAAAATATGAATATACTGATCCCACGTTCTATGATTCTGATGACAATTAAGTCGACACAGTTTATTGATTTCCCTCATCCATCTATCTGAAGCGTTAGATTGAGGGTGAAAAAGTGAAACTAAAATTGGTTTAATCTTACGACGCCGTAGAGTACGAAGCCAAATTTTAGATCGAAACTGTGATCCATTATCTGATATAACCTTATCAACATGTCCCACTTCTTTAAGAAAATGTTTGATGAAAGCATTAGATACTGAACGAGCTGTTGCTTTGCGTAAAGGTGTAAAACACACATATTTCGATGTCAATTCCACTGCTTCCAAAATGTACGCAAAATCATTAGTAGAACGAACCACTGGACTGCAGCCATCTCCTTTAATTTGGCTGGAATGATAGGAAACAACGGTGCTCTGTGAGAAATAGTTGGCGGCTTAGCCTTTTGACATAATTTGCATTTGGCAAGAATAGATCGAATACGTTTTTCCATATTACTGAAGTAGCAATTTTCTCGTAATTTATGAAAGCATTTTCTGGGACCAAAGTGTGCATTACTGAAATGTGTATACCAAATCAGTTTATTAACCCACTCATCAGGAATGCAAACTAACCAAACAGAGTTGTCGACCGATTTTCGCTTAAAAAGAATATCATTGCGAACTAAATAATACTGTCTAATCGCTACGCTTTCCTTTCTCCTCCACTTCTCCTTAATGTCCTTCCAGATTGGATCCTTATTTTGCTCCTTAGCGATGTCCTGGAGCGAAAACGAAATAAAATTTTCAAACGCGACACCTTGAATATACATCAAACAATAATTGTTTTCCTTGCGATCCTCCTGAGCACTTTGTTTCAAACCCATAGGTGCACGTGATAAAGCACCCGCAATAATATATGAAGAATCCTGTATGTAAACAATACTAAAATCAAATTCCCGTAGATACAGCGCCCATCGTGACAATCTTCCATGTGTTAATTTTGTTGACATAAGAAATTCCAGAGCTCAATGATCGGTGTAAACCTTAGTATATCTGCCATACAAAAATATGCGAAATTTTGTGAAAGCCCAAACAACAGCGAAGGCTTCAAGTTCCGTAATCGAATAATTCTTTTCTGATTTAGAGAGAACACGACTTACAAATGCAATAGTTTTCTGAACTACAACGCCGTTTTCTTCCATCTCTTGAAATAAGTGTGCACCTAGGCCTTTGTATGATGAGTCCGTCGCCAAACAAAAACCTTTAGATAAATCCGGATGTGAAAGAAGTGGAGCAGCAACTAAAGCACCACGAAGTTGTTCAAATTCTGACTAAGCTTCCTCATCCCAACACCAATTACAATTCTTTCCAGATAGTTCACATAAACGAGGTGTGGCCAAATCGTCCAATCTAACAAAGCGTCTCAGAAAATTACAGACACCAAGGAAACTACGAACATCACGTTTTGTAGTAGGAACAGCATAATTACAAATAGCGTCTAGTTTCTCTGGATCAGGAAGAATACCTTCTGTAGAAATAATATGACCAAGAAATTTCACCTGAGAACGACCAAAATCAGATTTTTCCAAGTTCACTGTAATGCCAACTCTTGCAAAAATTCCTAATAATGAATCAAAAATTTTGTTGTGCTCACTCCAAGAACGTTTAGCAATAAGAATATCGTCAACGTATGAAGTAATATTGTCACGAAGATAAACGGGTAAAATTTCGTTTAAACTACGAATGAATGCTGCTGAAGATACAGTAAGTCCAAACGGTAATTTCCGAAATTGGTAACAGTTACCATAGGCTAAAAAGGCAGTGTATTTTCAACAATCAGGGTGGAGTTCTATTTGCCAAAAACTTGCGCGCATATCAGACGTGGATAAAACTTTAATTCCATGGAAATGTTGAAAAAGTTCATCTAAATTTTGTGGACGGTCAGTTTCAGGAATGATGATATTATTTATCTGTCTGGAATTCAGAACCAAACGAATTGACCCATCCTTTTTAAGAACGACGTGTAATGGGCTGGTATAAGCACTGACAGCTGGCTCAACAATGCCTTGATCTCTAACATGCATTGAAGTTCACTCTTAACCGTGTCTCTGTAAGCCAAAGGAATAGCGTACGTTTTTCCTCGAAATGGTGTGTGTTCTTTTACTTTAAATAAATATTGAAAGCCTTGTATAGTTCCTGTGTGATGACTAAATACTGTAGCATGTGACGTCAAAATCTGGTCCAATTCTTCTCTTGCAACGTTATCTGGCACTTCAGCTTTCTTAACCTTTTCATTAATTAATTCTTCGCTATTAATTACATCATCCATCTCGTTTCTGTATCTATTGTCGTTGTCATGAATGAACACATTGTCGTCATAATACTCAGCAGAAACATCAGAAGTAAGAAACCTTAAACATTTTGTGTCTGATTAAGATTTCGTTGTTGTTGTTGTTGTGGTCTTCAGTCCTGAGACTGTTTTGATGCAGCTCTCCATGCTACTCTATCCTGTGCAAGCTTCTTCATCTCCCAGTACCTACTGCAACCTACATCCTTCTGAATCTGCTTAGTGTACTCATCTCTCGGTCTCCCTCCACGATTTTTACCCTCCACACTGCCCTCCAATGCTAAATTTGTGATCCCTTGATGCCTCAAAACATGCCCTACCAACCGATCCCTTCTTCTAGTCAAGTTGTGCCACAAACTTCTCTTCTCCCCAATCCTATTCAATACCTCCTCATTACTTACGTGATTTATCCACCTTATCTTCAGTATTCTTCTGTAGCACCACATTTCGAAAGCTTCTATTCTCTTCTTGTCCAAGCTAGTTATCGTCCCTGTTTCACTTCCATACATAGCTACACTCCAAACAAATATTTTCAGAAATGACTTCCTGACACTTAAATCTATATTCGATGTTAACAAATTTCTCTTCTTCAGAAACGCTTTCCTTGCCATTCCCAGTCTACATTTTATATCCTCTCTACTTCGACCATCATCAGTTATTTTACTTCCTAAATAGCAAAACTCGTTTACTACTTTAAGTGTCTCATTTCCTAATCTAATTCCCTCAGCATCACCAGATTTAATTGGACTACATTCCATAATCCTCTTTTTGCTTTTGTTGATGTTCATCTTATATACTCCTCTCAAGACACTGTCCATTCCATTCAACTGCTCTTCCAAGTCCTTTGCCGTCTCTGACAGAATTACAATGTCATCGGCGAACCTCAAAGTTTTTACTTCGTCTCCATGAATTTTAATACCTACTCCAAATTTTTCTTTTGTTTCCTTTACTGCTTGCTCAATATACAGATTGAATAACATCGGGGAGAGGCTACAACTCTGTCTCACTCCTTTCCCAACCACTGCTTCCCTTTCATGCCCCTCGACTCTTATGACTGCCATCTGGATTCTGTACAAATTGTAAATAGCCTTTCGCTCCCTGTATTTTACCCCTGCCACCTTTAGAATTTGAAAAAGAGTATTCCAGTCAACATTGTCAAAAGCTTTCTCTAAGTCTACAAATGCTAGAAACGTAGGTTTGCCTTTTCTTAATCTTTCTTCTAAGATAAGTCGTAAGGTCAGTATTGCCTCACGTGTTCCAACATTTCGACGGAATCCAAACTGATCCTCCCCGAGGTATGCATCTACCAGTTTTTCCATTCGTCTGTAAAGAATTCGCGTTAGTATTTTGCAGCTGTGACTTATTAAACTGATAGTTCGGTAATTTTCACATCTGTCAGCACCTGCTTTCTTTGGGATTGGAATTATTATATTCTTCTTGAAGTCTGAGGGTATTTTGCCTGTCTCATAATCTTGCTCACCAGCTGGTAGAGTTTTGTCATGACTGGCTCTCCCAAGGCCGTCAGTAGTTCTAATGGAATGTTGTCTACTCCGGGGGCCTTGTTTCGACTCATGTCTTTCAACGCTCTGTCAAACTCTTCACGCAGTATCGTATCTCCCATTTCGTCTTCATCTACATCCTCTTCCATTTCCATAATATTGTCCTCAAGTACATCACCCTTGTATAAACCTTCTATATACTCCTTCCACCTTTCTGCCTTCCCTTCTTTGCTTAGAACTGGGTTTCCATCTGAGCTCTTGATATTCATACACGTGGTTCTCTTCTCTCCAAAGGTCTCTTTAATTTTCCTGTAGGCAGTATCTATCTTACCCCTAGTGAGATAAGCTTCTACATCCTTACATTTGTCCTCTAGCCATCCCTGTTTAGCCATTTTGCACTTCCTGTCGATCTCATTTTTGAGACGTTTGTATTCCTTTTTGCCTGCTTCATTTACTGCATTTTTATATTTTCTCCTTTCATCAATTAAATTCAATATTTCTTCTGTTACCCAAGGATTTCTAGCAGCCCTCGTCTTTTTACCTACTTTATCCTCTGCTGCCTTCACTACTTCATCCCTCAGAGCTACCCATTCTTCTTCGACTGTATTTCTTTCCCCTATTCCTGTCAATTGTTCCCTTATGCTCTCCCTGAAACTCTGTACAACCTCTGGTTCTTTCAGTTTATCCAGGTCCCATCTCCTTAATTTCCCACATTTTTGCAGTTTCTTCAGTTTTAATCTACAGGTCATAACCAATAGATTGTGGTCAGAGTCCACATCTGCCCCTGGAAATGTCTTACAATTTAAAACCTGGTTCCTAAATCTCTGTCTTACCATTATATAATCTATCTGATACCTTTTAGTATCTCCAGGGTTCTTCCACGTATACAACCTTCTTTCATGATTCTTAAACCAAGTGTTAGCTATGATTAAGTTGTGCTCTGTACAAAATTCTACTAGGCGGCTTCCTCTTTCATTTCTTAGCCCCAATCCATATTCACCTACTATGTTTCCTTCTCTCCCTTTTCCTACACTCGAATTCCAGTCACCCATTACTATTAAATTTTCGTCTCCCTTCACTATCTGAAATTTTTTTTTTATTTCATCGTACATTTCTTCAATTTCTTCGTCATCTGCAGAGCTAGTTGGCATATAAACTTGTACTACTGTAGTAGGTGTGGGCTTCGTATCTATCTTGGCCACAATAATGCGTTCACTATGCTGTTTGTAGTAGCTTACCCGCATTCCTATTTTCCTATTCATTATTACACATACTCCTGCATTACCCCTATTTGATTTTGTGTTTATAACCCTGTAGTCACCTGACCAGAAGTCTTGTTCCCCCTGCCACCGAACTTCACTAATTCCCACTATATCTAACTTTAACCTATCCATATCCCTTTTTAAATTTTCTAACCTACCTGCCCGATTAAGGGATCTGACATTCCATGCTCCGATCCGTAGAACGCCAGTTTTCTTTCTCCTGATAACGACATCCTCCTGAGTAGTCCCCGCCCGGAGATCCGAATGGGGGACTATTTTACCTCCGGAATATTTTACCCAAGAGGATGCCATCATCATTTAATCATACAGTAAAGCTGCATGTCCTCGGGAAAAATTACGGCTGTAGTTTCCCCTTGCTTTCAGCCGTTCGCAGTACCAGCACAGCAAGGCCGTTTTGGTTAATGTTGCAAGGCCAGATCAGTCAATCATCCAGATTGTTGCCCCTGCAACTACTGAAAAGGCTGCTGCCCCTCTTCAGGAACCACACGTTTGTCTGGCCTCTCAACAGATACCCCTCCGTTGTGGTTGCACCTACGGTACGGCCATCTGTATCGCTGAGGCACGCAAGCCTCCCCACCAACGGCAAGGTCCATGGTTCATGGGGGGGGGGGGGGGGGGGGCAGATTTCGTTAAACACTCGAAAAATTTCAAACATATCGGCTTTCCGGCAACAGTCAAGGTCGCACTTCCGTCCCTAAAGTTTAAAATTGCCTTATGCGTGTTAAGAAACTCCATACCTAATATAATTTGTGTACTGAGTAATGGAACAATAATAAAATTAGCAGAAAATTCATATCCTTGACAAATGAAATTTAAGTTGGTCTGTTGTTTGACTTCCACACTTTTTCCAGAAATAGCTCCTCGAATTGTAGTTTTAGAAACAGGACAAGCAATAGTTCTTACACGTATATGAAAAACTGATTCACTAATAACATTCAGTGGGCTCCCAGAATCTAAAACTGCAGTGAATTTGTTGTTACCCACACATACTTCAATAACAGGATGTAAAAATGCGTCTACATTATTTTCCTTTTCGTGTAGCAAAATGTCTCTCATGTCTTCCAGGTGTACGTAGTGTAAAGTAGTGTTGTTGCTTTCTGAACCGTCTATATTGCTGCCAGAAGCCGAACCTACAAGTCATTGTCGATTGTTTGCGTCACGTCTTTGATTATTCGCGTCATTTCGCAGATCAATTTCTACGATTTACACTTGTCTCTCTGAATTTCTGTCACGTGGAGGATGCCAATTAGGTCCCTCCTGTCTGTTACATGTAAATTCTTGGTTGTGTCTGTTATTAAAATTTCTTTTTTCCTGTCTATCTGCATGACTACTTCTTGTGTAATTTCGACTGTCACTTCTGAAATTATTGTTTTATCTACTGCCCAGGTTATTTCTGTAATAAGAATTCGTGTTATTGTATGAATAATTTCTGTCTTGATGATACCGATAACTGTTTCCGTATGATTAATCATTCCGGTAGGAATTTCCGTTATTATAATTGTCTGTGTAATTTCTGTTAGAACATCTGTTATTGTCATAAGTCTGGTATCTATTGTCCTGTCTGTTTCTTCTGTCATTCTCAAAATTACCGCTATAACGTCCGTTCCGATCAATATCCCTTCTGTCTGGAAATCTATTGTGATTACCGTTACTGAAAAAATTACAAGAAGTCCCAGCATCATTGTGATACTCAAGTTCTTGTAGCAACGTCTTAAATGTCTCAATGTCGTCTTTACATCTTCCGGCTAAAGCAATTTGTCTTATCGATTGTGGCTGCTTAGTTAAACAAATGCGAATTAATTCAGTCGGGCTATAAGGGTTGTAAAGGAATTGATTCTTTCGAATCATCTTCAAAGTATTCTGCCGGCGTGCGGAAATCAGACTGTTTAAAATTACGCTGCATAATAAGACTATGTTTGACTCTGTCTTGCGCGTTTTCGGACCAATATGCCGATAGAAATGCATGATAAAAATCATTTAAATTATTGCAATCTCTAATAAGTGCGCGCATCCTCGTCACCGGTTCGTTTTCTAAATATCCACACATAAATTCCAGTTTGTGACTTAGTGGCCCATTTGGTGGAAGTGCGTACATAAATTGATCTAACCATGAACATGGATGTATGTCATTCTTAGAATTGCGAAAGATCTTAAATTTCCGAACAGTTAAAAAGTGTTTATAGTCAAAGTTTTCGCCTCGTGGCGACAAAGACCTACCGCGTCTTTCCCCGTCCCAATGACGATTATTGTCAAGTTCGCGCGCATGGCGCTCTCTTGTTGCATCTCGTAAATGAAATAAGTTATTTTCTTCAAACCCCTCTGCTATCTGTGATTCAACATTTCTTCTGCTGTCTTTTCGTACGATTTCGCCTTCAAGTTGTTTGACTTGCTTTCGTAGTGCCTCAAATTCCCTTTTAACGCGTTCATTAAATTTTACCTGATTTTCAACATGTTTATTTATGTTCTGGTACTCTTCTGTTTCTACAAATGGCAATGGAGCTGTATTATCTGAATCTCTGTCCCCATTTAATATAAGATTTGGCAATTTATCTGAAATCTCCTCTACTCTTTCCGGTAAGTCACCTATTTTTTTTCTTTTTATTTACGTCTTCCGTAAGTGTCGCCACTCGGGTTTCAGTATTGACACATTTAGTAGTTAACTGTTCATACTGTTGTGTTAGGTTATTTATTCTGTTATCTGGTACAGATTCCTCGATTCTTTCAAATATTTCTTCCTTATCGTATGCGCGTTGTAAATTTAACTCTGAAATCTTTTGCACTATCACGCGATCTCTTTCTTCCTGTTCTCTATCCTGTTCCTTTGGTCTGATTTCTATTGAAATTAATCTATTATTGTGAGCATTCAAAATCGGTTGTACTTCTTCTCTAATTTCTTTCTTTAATTCATCTTTCATGTTTTTAAAACATGTCCTTATTCGTGAGTCTAGCCGTGTTTCCATTGTTCCCATCTCGGTTTTAATTGTTCCTATTTGCGAGTCTAACCGTGTTTCCATCGTTCACATCGTTAATATAGGCCCCATCAACTGCACCAAATTAACTGGTTCAAAATTCTTTTCGTCCCTAACATTTCCCGTAAAACTAACTTCCTTCGTCATAGCCGTAAAGCTATCTGTGTTCAATACTATTCCAGAATCTTTTTTGATTGTGAAAAATTGTGAACTAGCTTGGGACTATTTTCCCTGCTTATTAAATTATTTTCTACTTCATCATTCATCATACTGTTCTCCTGTGTTGGCGAGTTTTCCATCTAAACAATTTCGTCGTTCTGACCATCCATCATTTTTGCCTTTTTCATCGATAGCGTAATCATTTACAAAACATACAAAACTCGTCACTATACGAAAATTACACACAAAATGACACTTTATCACCAACAATACCATTCACACGAAGTGCTTCCCGACAAACACACCTAACGAACACTTAAAACCTTCACAATTGCACAAATTTTGTCAAACCCGTATACAAGATCAAAAATTAAATTCTGCCAAAATACCATTAAAAGAATTACAAGACAACTACAAATGTTCAGTTACCAAATATACACATCCAATATAGACTACAATTACTAAACTACAAATTACTACAAAAATACTACTGTCTGCTATTTTTACTGTCAAAAGAATTCCAAGGAACGATCCGAAGCACCGGTCGCCACGTGCATGGGGCTTAATTAAATAGAATGCTAATAATTTCAATTTTAGCCGCTGTTTATCCGATTACGATGTCTCGTAACCGGTTGGCCCTGACTAGTATTACACCGAAATCTGACCTCCCGTCAAGTCGCAAGTGATTTTATACCAGTGTCAGTTCACGTTGCACGAGACAGTCGCTCTTGTCGTCAACAGGACAATAAACTTTTTGTAGACTTGGACATTAACGGCAAAGTGATACCATTCCAGCTAAATACAGGAGCTGCAGTTTCACTGATCAATCAAGACACTTACAAACTGCTGGGCACACCTCCGTTGCGTGCCGCAAATGTTAAGTTAACTAGTTATTCAGGTCAAGATATCCCTGTGTTAGGACAGTGCAGCCTTCTTGCAACATACAAAGGACAAACAAAACTCGTGTCATTTTACGTCCTTCGCTCTTCTTCTGCAGTGAACTTGTTTGGTTTCGATTTATTTCAGTTGTTTAACTTGCCTTCGGTAAATCAGGTCCTATCAGTGAACCAGACGGTGCCTTCAGACAGATTTCTCGTCTATGTGACGAATTTGCAGACACTTTTGCACCGGGCCTCGGTTGCGTTAAGAACTATAAAACACATTTGGAACTGAAAGTAAACGCGCAACTAAAATTTTTCAGAGCTCGCAATGTTCCCCACGCATTGCGTCATGAGGTCGCAAAAACATTACACGATTTGGAATCACTAGGTGTAATTGAACGTGTGCAGGCTTCTCTCTGGGCATCACCCTTAGTAATTTTGCCAAAACCTTCCGGCAAATTGAGAGTTTGTGTGGACTTAAAGGCGACAGTGAATCCACAACTAGTGATTGCAACTTTTCCTTGACCCCGCCCAGAAGATTTTTTTGACAAACTGTGCCCGGATAAATATTTTTCGAAATTTTACCTAGCAGATGCGTACTTGCAAATGCCGGTGGACCAAGAATTATAGCGCGTTTTGGTGGTTAACACGCATCTTGGTTTGCATCGATTCAAACGACTGCCATTCGGGTGTGCATTCGCCCCTGCATTGTTTCGGCAATATCTACAAACTGTTTGTGCGTCGGTCCCTACTGCAGCAAATTATCTGGACGATAATGTGATCTCCGGAAAGACGGAAGAAGAACATTTGGCCAATCCCAGAACATTATTTCAGGTGTTGCGACAAAATGGTCTTCGCTTGCGGAAGGACAAATGTGTGTTTTTTGCTCGTGACTTGCCATGCTTGGGGCACGTACTCAATGGCCATGGCATACATCCCAGTCCCACACACCTCCGTGCCATACAAGACTTGCCTTCGCCGCAGAATTTGAAGCAGCTACAGAGTGTGCTGGGAAAAATCAACTATTATCATCAATATATGCCGCATGCCTCTTCCATTTCAGCTCCGCTTCATCGTTTACGCCGTAAGGGTGTTGCGTTCGTGTGGACGACGGAATGCGGACGCGCCTTTCGCCAGTTGAAATCGGCGTTGCTTTCCAATACTTGCCTTACGCCATTCGATTCCCAGGAGCCAATTTTGTTGATGGTGGATGCATCGGATTTCGGGATCGGTGCTGTGATTGCGCACAAAGATGGATCGCACGATCGCCCTATTGCCTTTGCGTCCAAATTGCTCTCGTCTGCGCAAATAAATTATTCACAGATCGAGAAAGAAGCATTGGCTCTCGTATTTGGTGTTACAAAGTTTCATGATTTGTTGTATGGTCGTCACTTTACCATAATCACAGACCACAAACCTTTGACATCGCCTTTTCATCCGACCAAGTCTGTACCTCCACGTACAGCGCAGAAATTCATTCGCTGGTCTATTTTCCTCTCGCAGTACCGCTACGATATCTTGTATCGGTCCACTGCTAAGCACGGAAACGCCGAAGCGTTGTCCCGCTTGCCTGTTGCTGAGGATAGGGCATTCGATTCCTCCGAACTTGCTTGCATGTTCATTGATTCGGAAACCCATGACGTGGTCGAATCGTTTCCGATTGATTTTCGTCGTGTAGCTACAGCCATAGCTTCGGACCATGTCCTTGCTCCCGTTCTGCGTTTTGTTGTTACGCAATGACCCTTGTCAAAGTCACGGATCGGGGACGCGTTGGTTCGCCGATTTTTTGCTCACAAGGAGAGACTTTTTGTACGACGTGGTGTTTTGCTGTTGCGTTCTGATAATGATAGTGGTACCACGTTCGTTATAGTGCTCTGTCTTACAACTTCTCCACAAAGGACATTGGGATATAGTTAGAACGAAATAACTTGCTCGTCAGCACTGTACTTGGTTCGGAATCGATGCCGCGATTACGAATATGTGCTCTTCTTGCATGGTGTGTGCCGAACCACAATCAGCACCACCGCGGAAATTCTTTGCATGGCCAAAAGCCACATTCCCTTGGCAACGCTTACACATCGATTTTGCTGGTCCATTCTGGAATGCTCGGTGGTTGGTTGTGGTAGGTTCATTCAATAATTTTCCTTTTGTTGTCCAGAAGTCTTCCTCGACGTCATCTGCCACCATCCAAGCGTTATCCGTTATCTTTTGCATTGAAGATCTTCCACAGACTATTGTTTCCGACAATGGCCCACAATTCATGTCCGCAGAATTTCAGTCATTCTGCAAGGCCATTGGTATTCAACATCTGACGTCCGCGCCGTTTTCGCGACAGTCAAACGGTGCTGCTGAATGATTGGTCAGGACTTTCAAGTCACAAATGTTGAAGTTGAAAGAGACCCATTCTCGGGACGACGCGTTGTTGCTCTTTTTGTCCTCGTATTGCTCTCAGCCCCGAGATGGTCGCTCGCCGGCTGAGTTGCTCCACGGTCGTCATCATCGAACCTTGATGTCTTTGCTACATCAGCCGCATCAGCTTCCTGTGCCACGTTGTCTACTATCGCCACTATCGAGGTTCACGGCGTTGGCTATGTATCTGGCTATGTATCTGGTTTTGGGGGCCTCTGGTGAGATGCGTCGGCATCTCAATCAGCTGCGCCTTTGTCGTCGCACGGGATCTGCCGCTCGCCGTCTGCTTTCAGCGACGGTGCCGTCCGGTCAGCGCCCCGGGGACCAATCTACTGGCTCGACTCAGCCCCAGGTGTTAGCGACGTTGCCTTCCATTTTGCTGCGTGGCGCCGCCGCCGCCGCCACCGCCGCCGCCGCCGCCGCTTGTTCTCCCGCCGGCGACGGCCACAGTTTACGCGTCGCTGAAACCGCCGGGCGCCTCCCTGGGTTACGCACCGCCGATCGCTTCCCGTGACGAGTTGTCCTCCGACATGGAACTCTTGCCCGCTGCGAACCATATGTCGTCTTCGCCCGTCGGGTGCCCCGGCCCGATGGAGGTCGTCCCTTCGGCCCCTCCTGTCTCTCTACGGGCGCGTACACCGCATGTTGGCGTGCACCCTGGAGCAGGTTTTCATGCGTTTCCTAGCTCCCCGCGGTACGAATGGCAGGGTGCGGATGGCACAGCCTCGCCTGTTGTTAGGCTCCCCACCTTGCGCATACGTCAACATGCGGTCCTCCCCGCGGTGGGAGGTTATGCCATAACCGTACGCCGACTTGCGGGGGAGGAATGTGGTGTCACCGCCAGACACCACACTTGCTAGGTGGTAGCCTTTGAATCGGCCGCGGTCCGGTAGTATACGTCGGACCCGCGTGTCGCCACTATCAGTGATTGCAGACCGAGCGCCGCCACACGGCAGGTCTAGAGAGACTTCCTAGCACTCAGCCTAGTTGTACAGCCGACTTTGCTAGCGATGGTTCACTGACTTCTACGCTCTCATTTGCCGAGACGATAGTTAGCATAGCCTTCAGCTACGTTATTTGCTACGACCTAGCAAGGCGCCATTATCAGTTATTATTAATATTGAATCATGTACCGTTAAGATCGACGTTCGTCATTAGTGGATTAGAGTTAAGTATTCCACCAGCTTCGTCCGTTGTTTCTAAATTCTAATTTCCTTGTCCTATTGCGGACCTAACGCCAGCCTGCGTGAGCTAAAACGCGTGCCTTTCGGCCTCCCCTAGTAACACGGTGGTCGCTCTCCTGCCAACAACAACAGACAGAGTTAAAAAGTCGTTAGAATCTCGATATAAAGGTGCATACGAAGTCGTGGAAAGAACAAAATTTTTTGGGCTCGAAATTAAAGAGCAAGTAAAAAACATTTCCATCGACCGACTGAAACGTGCATATTTGCAGAGCGAAGATATTAAATTGCCGGAAGATAATCCAGTGACCGTCTTACTGAGAAGGGGCTGATGTGGGAGCGGGTTGCTCTTCCATATAGTGTTTTGGTGTGTTAGTGAGTGTTTTGACATTGATAAGGTTGGCTTAAGAGCTATATGTTCTGTGGTATCACAAGAGACAAAAAAATATTGTATTGTTTTTGAGAGTTGTAAAATGATCGTTGTGTAAGCAACACACCGATTCATGTCTTATAAAATGTTATAATAAAGAACGTTAAAGTTCTTATTTGTGTGGGTGTTTACCTGTGTTACACATCACCGACAAAGGCGTTGACAAGAAGATCGTCCCCGCCATAAACAACCAGATTGGGGCAGTGATTCTGATACTCTGATAATTAAAATACGCTCGATTTCGTGGTACCATAGTGGTTACCTAGAGAGGACTAGTAGTTATTTCACGATCACACACTGCCGGAAAAAATATAGTTCCCACTGAGAGTTTTCCAATTCATTTGGTAACGTCGCATATCGAATACGTGGAACGATTACATTTACGGAACAGCTCAAGTGATTCTTAATCCCCAGGTATGGACCCATTCTGAAACACAAATATACACAATGTAGCCTCCACAGGTGACAATGCAGGCACTAACACTGGCGTCCAGTTAATTATTAAGGTGGCGAATACTGTCTTCGTACACGTTATTCCACACCTTCTCTACCTGTTAGCGTTGCTCTGTAACCGTTGTGGGTGGATGAGTCGCACGACCCTCTTGTTGTCCCGTCGTGTCCCACACGTGCTCGATTGGACACCAGTCTGGTGATCGTGCTGGCCAGTAAATTGATGCACGTCTTTCAGAGCAAGTTGAGTTCGCACAGAGAGTTTGATGGCGAGCGTTATCCTGTCGCAACAGCAGAGCACCTTCCTGTTGCACGAACGGCAAAAGGACGTGTCGGACACCATTCTGGATGTATCGAGCGCTGGTAAGCGTTAGCTCCACGAACACCAAAGACGATAGAGACTGTAGCTTGTGGCACATCAAGCACAGATGGGAACAGTGCTTCTCTGACGAATACACTGTTCAAGAAAGCGCTTACCAGGTACACACGGTACGCGCGAACAAACAACACTGGCGTGCAAGCCGCGCGAGGTAGCCACGCGGTCTAGGGCGCCTTCTCATGATCCGTGCGGCTGCCCCCGTCGGAGGTTCGAGGCCTCCCTCAAGCATGGTTGTGTGTGTTGTCCATAGCGTCAGTTAGTTTAAAGTAGATTAAGTAGTGTGTAGCCTTAGGGACCGATGATCTCAGCAGTTTGGTCCCACAAGACCTTACCACTGGCATTCAAAATCCTCTTTCGTTGCTGAAAACAAGGGTGCAACATTCCAACCTGGCAAGTGATCATTGAAGGGCACCAGTTAGCCACGCACGTCCATGCTGTGATATGGATGGAAAACAGGAGAAACATGTTCGCTGCTACTAACTAATTCGGAACGGTTCGTGTTGACAGTTGTGGAATCATATATGTGCTGTGGAACCTGGACGGTCATAGCAGGTGTCTGTGCTGCCCGGACGTGCAGGAGTGTGAGGGTGCCCAAGTGTGCACTGTCGCCTGCATCGCTGCACAACTGACGTGGCACGTCTAACTTATATGGCACTTTTCCGAAACGACAATACCCACTCGAAAGGGCACAATTTGACCCCTCTCAAACACCCTAATTTGCCTGTAGGTAGCACGAGTTCGTCTCTGTCTAAGAGTGCCTGATTGCTCCACAAGTCTGCAGTTCACTGAGCCTTTTTGGCAGTGGCGTTCCCTATTGATAGGCACACGTGGCACACTGGTAGCAATGTTACCACGCCATCTGCCGCCGGATGTTTCTGACGCCATGAGCAGTGCATCAATCATTCCCCAGGTGCCGTATTATGTCACTGGATAAAAATCTACATCATCTTTCAAGGTGTTCTAATTTTTTCCTCCCAGCAGCGCATGACGCCGTACTGGCCATAGTGGTTACGTAGTGATTATATTTCACAGTAGCTGTTGTCCTTACGCGAAGCTGACAAGTAGCTGAGCTGTGACTTCGTAGGCTTTCTCGCCGTAATAAGTCTTGAAAGTCTCTTTGGGTTTGCTGCCGGATCCTACAATCAACTCGATTCAATAATTTGACAATATAACTGCTCGCCATATCAAAGGAAGAGATAGCTGCTGAAGCCGCTGAGTCCCGCTGGGAACTGAAGATGGCGAACAGTTGGACCGCCGAAATATTGAAACGAATTGATTCTGGATCCGGCAGCAAATCCGAAGAGGTTTTAAAGGGGGTAGGACGTCAAACGGGTCGACCTGGAGCAGGAGAAGGGTCACAGAACATTTTAATTTCTAGTGTCTATAATTTTACAAATAAATTTATAAAACTTTGTCAGCATCACCAGGAAGGATTCAGGATTCACACTCATTGCAGTGGAAGTTCGAAAACATAACAAAATAATTTTTTTTACGTGTGAAATTTCACTATTTTTTCACTTACTAATGGGTGCATTTGTTGCTAAAGGTACACTTTTCTTCATAAGTTAGAGATTCTTCGATGAATTTTGCACAGCATACATACCATACTTACAGGTTTACGAAACTGTAGAATTTATTTAATTTATGAAAAAAAAAGGAATGATCTGTTGTGTTTTAAACTTCATGTTTAGAGAAAAAACACAAATTTTGTAGTTAATTACCTTAATTTTTACCACAGCTTTTAATAGATTTGGATGATTCTGGAGTTTCATGCACCTTTAAGTATGGTTTGAATGCTGTGCAAAATTCATCGAACCATCTCGCTTACTAATGAAGAAAAGTGTACCTATTGTAACAAATGCTGCCATCAGTAAGTGAAAAAAATGATGAAGTTTCACACGTGAAAAAAAAATATTTTGTTATGTTTTCGAACTTCCACTGCAATGAGTGTGAATCCTGAATCCTTTCTGGTGATGCTGACAAAGTTTTATGAATTCATTTGTAAAAGTATAGACAGTGGAAAATAAAACGTCCCGTGATGCCTCTCCTACTTCAAGTCGGAACGTTTGACGTCCTACCCCCCACCCCCCCTTAAAGTGGTTCAGTTGATAGCGTCACAGTAACCAGTGATGGGTTATACAGCATTTATCAGTACTTCGATTCTACCTTTGTAATACATTTACTGGTCGGTTTACATTAGTCTGCGTGAGCGTTACAGCTGCATTACCTGGTGGGGGATGACAAGCGGTTCGTGTGGCTGAAGCTTACCTTTGGTCTTTCGCAGTGCAGGACCCATGACCCCCGTATTTTACGGTGGGCGTCTGTAGCGGTCCCAGCGGGACCCCAGCTGGGCTGTTGGGACGAGATCGGGACCGGCGTCTGGCAAACGCTAGTCGCCCGGCGTCGCGGCGCCGCCACCAGGGAGGGAGCGTCCCAGCGCGCCGGCGGGACCGGATGTGACGGCACGTCACGCCCACTCAGCTCCGTTTAGGGGCCTTCCACACTGACGCGGGCTCTTAGCGGCTCCAACGCACTCACATAAACCACCCGTCCCCTTCCCTCTCATGTAAACACACACACACAGCCACACACACCAAAGCGCACGATCGCTCTAGCCTCATAAATACCGCAATGATTCTGGCCTATACGCAGACCTTTTGAATGTAGTTCATATGTAGCAACGTCCGATCGGTAGCTGATCGATTGTTTCCTACTTAAAGCTTGTGAATATAACACCGGCAGCCTCCAATGTATATTTATTTTTGCGTTAGTATAAGCCGGAAATTCAACAGACATCTTTATTTATGTATTTTCATGGTTCTTAAATACTTTGCACAACGCTGCACGGCTTTCATTGTATTTTTACCGTATGTTTCAGTTTCGGGTGAATCGCTTCTTGCTAAAACGGCCTTAGTTAAAAAAATGGCTCTGAGCACACGTGTGAGCTCATCAGTCCCCTAGAATTTAGAACTACTTACACTTAACTAACGTAAAGACATCACACACATCCATGCCCGAGGCCGAATTCGAACCTGCGACCTTAGCAGTCACGCGGTTCCACACTGAAGCGCCTAGAACCGCACGGCCACCGCGGCCGGCACGGCCTTAGTAATCGCAAACTGATATTTTGTGCGTACACATCGGAAACTGAAAAATGTGAATACACTTAAACCACTCTTTTTTCCCCTTGAGATAGTATTAACAATGCATAATGTTGATGTGAATATCGCGGCTCGTTTCACATTCTAAAAAAATAAAATATGTGCAGGTAAAAATTTTTTACATTTCGATGATGGACGTCCCTGCAGCCCGTTCAGGGATTTCCTACAGTAGATATTGTTTTCTCTCTTAATAAATGCTTGCAACAGCGGCTTTAATAATAACTAGTAATTACAAATTTCCGCTACCGTAGATTTTTGACCTTTTCTCTAATTTAATATTTGCTATACATTTTTACAATATTTTAATTTATTATGTATGTTGTTTTTTCGTGTATTGGGCAGAAAAAAAATCGTTCAAATGGCTCTGAGCACTATGCGACTTAACTTCTGAGGTCATCAGTCCCCTAGAACTTAGAACTAATTAAATCTAACTAACCTAAGGACATATCACACATCCATGCCCGAGGCAGGATTCGAACCTGCGACCGTAGCGGTCGCGCAGTTCCAGAATGTAGCGCCTGGAACCGCTCGGCCGCTCCAGCCGGCTCGGGCAGAAACTGTGATGCTGTCTAAATTCTCTTTTCAGTATGCTGAAATCTGTGTCACATTGGTCAAAGAAATGTTCCCTCACATGGAGATAGTGATCAGTTTTCTACAACCGCTTACAGTCAGTCAATGCCACTAACATTCTCGATACAGCATGATTTTTGTTCTGTTCTTCACAGTTCTCGGAATTCAAGTGTGATCAGTGCCTGATGGAGAGACGCACTGCAGAAACTTATAGATATAATTTGTTGGGCCCTCGTTTTCCATTGCCTTCGAAGGCAATGCCCAGTGTGTGTGTGTGTGTGTGTGTGTGTGTGTGTGTGTGTGTGTGTATGTGTGTGTGTGTGTGTGTGTTTGTGTACATTATTTTCTTAATGTCATGTATACAAAAGTATCAACTGCCAACTGTCACAGATAAAATTTTCCTTGGACAGCAATCTCTGGAATTTTATCAGTCAGTGTTCGGTGCTCCTCTTAGCTTCTGTAAGCTTAGTATAAACTTTTTGGTCCATTCTGTCGTTAATAATTAACTCTCAAGTGGCAAATTGCCTTGCAACATCGTTGAGATGAGGGTTTCTCTTTTTCATCTTCAACTCTTCTCATTTACAGCAGCAGTCCGTCTGAGGGCATCAAAAGGAAACTGAAATTTTCCTTGAAAACTATTGTGTAAGTTAACCTTTATCAGGGTATGTTTCTCCTAAAAGAACTTATAAACTACTAGGATATTATGTGTGTACACTAAATATTTTATATCCTTGTCAGTATAATGACTTACTTTTGGTGAAAAGCTTTCAGTATGTTGCCAAGAGCTCCAGTCACTGACTAAAGTCCTTATACCACATGAATTGATTTCTGTACCATATTTCCTACCGTAACCAAGGATCTGACAGACTGAATTCTAACATTAAAATGTACGGCTACTCTTCAGCAACACATCAATGTGTTTTTAAGTTTATTTTGATACTTTCTGACAATGGCTCTTTTAAAACGTGATCATACAGTTATGAAATGTCCCTTTTTTGTGTAAATTACATTAAATATTGTTATACTGCATTTACTTTGCTGGAGATAGTAAAAAATTGTAGCTATCGATATTTTTCTGGCTCAAAGTAAAGAGCTTACGTTTGATCGCTGATTTCAGTATGTGCATGACTACTTAATGCACATACATTGCGATGTATGCATTTAGAAACATGTAAATAGGTCAACAAAGTCCATTTAAGAGAAATGTATTCAGAGTGATCATTTGAGTGAAATAGGGTTGAAACTGAAATTTGTGATGCGTTATGCACATTATTAATAATTTAAGCAATGTAGCAGTCAATTAAGTACACTAATAAATCTTCATCATGACTACTGCTATTTCCTCTGCATCTAGAAATTTGCAGATCTGGCCGATTAACGTGCATTGTGCCAGAGTCGAGATAAAAGTGTGTACTTCGAGAGTATCAGCACCATTGAGGCTGCGCATACTGTGCAAGCTACAGGCTGAATGAGAGCCACGACCGTGTGATTTCGTCGCTGCTTGGTCACAGCTAAGTGGATCTGAACTGTAGTGGTTAGGAAGCTCTCTCCCTCCATAATACACTGTAGAAGTACTTAAGTTAAATACAGGGTGTTTATAAATTAGTGTCTTTATAAATTAGTTATACAAAAGTAACCTTTAACTGTGAAAAAAAAAAGGTCCAGAAATGTTTGACACAGCACTGAATGCTGTATATCTTCAAGATTTATTCCCGCCCAACACTGTTAATTCCTGGCGTTCCCGCATGGTGGCATGTTCGAATTAATTATTCCAACAGTAATTATAGAGTCGTATAACGGTGCAGAGCAAGCGCATTGTAGTTATGGTTTCAGGAATCCAAATCCGCCATTACAGTTCAGAGATTGTTCATGACTAAATACACCAAGTTACCAAATCAAAGACAAACTCTTATTACCTGGTACAATCGTTTCACCGAAAGTGGCTGTGTATCACATAGGTCGTCGGTTGAGGATCGACCAGCTGTCTGTGACACATCAAAAGAACAAGTTCGGCAGTCTTACATTCGTAGTCCGGGTAAATCAACGAGAAGTTACAGTGTGGATGGTATTACGGATACTCTTGTTATTCAATCCTTATGAACTGAAACCGTTGCAAACTTTAAGAGAAAATGACAAAGAAAGACGAGTTGAGTTTTATGTGGAAATGAATCAGCATGATGTTCGATTGTGGGGTGAGCAGAAATCACGTCACGTAATCGAACATATACGGGACTCTAATTATTTTATTTATTTATTTTTTGGCTGTAATATGATTTACGGCCTTTCTTTCTTGCCGAGTTAACTGCAACTGGCATATCGTACCTGGATATGCTTGAACGTTATCTAAAGCTTCAATTACGACATGATACGGGCATAGAATCTATTTATCATCGTGAAGTCATCGCGTATCGCCGTAGCAATGTGCCGACCTGAATTGGATGTGGTGGATCAACATCCTGGCCAACAAGATGTGATTTAACGACAAAGGACTTCCTTGTTTGGGGTTACATTAAAGATGCAATGCTTGTTTCTCTACTTCCGGGAAACGTCGACGAGCTGCGACAACGGATAACACAAGCAGTGGCCACCGTACATCAACACTTGCGTCATAAGACTTGACAGGAAACTGGTTACACATGGCACATTTGATATGTAGCAAAAGGCAGCCGCAGTGAATATTTTAAAATAAAGCTAGAAGATATACTGTATTCAATGCGGTATCAAACATTTCTGTAAGTTATTTACCTTTCCCGCAGTTAAAGGTTACTTTTGTATAGCTAATTTACAGGGTGTTTCAAAAATGACCGGTATATTTGAAACGGCAATACAAACTAAACGAGCAGCCATAGAAATACACCGTTTGTTGCAATATGCTTGGGACAACAGTACATTTTCAGGCAGACAAACTTTCGAAATTACAGTAGTTACAATTGTCAACAACAGATGGCGCTGCGGTCTGGGAAACTCTATAGTACGATATTTTCCACATACCCACCATGCGTAGCAATAATATGGCGTAGTCTCTAAATGAAATTACCCGAAACCTTTGACAACGTGTCTGGCGGAATGGCTTCACATGCAGATGAGATGTACTGATTTAGCTGTTCAATTGTTTCTGGATTTTGGCGGTACACCTGGTCTTTCAAGTGTCCCCACAGGAAGAAGTCACAGGGGTTCATGTCTGGCGAATAGGGAGGCCAATCCAAGCCGCCTCCAGTATGTTTAGGATAGCCCAAAGCAATCACACGATCATCGAAATATTCATTCAGGAAATTAAAGACGTCGGCCGTGCGATGTGATCGGTCACCATCTTGCATAAACCAGGAGGTGTTCGCAGTGTCGTCTAAGGCAGTTTGTACCGCCACAAATTCACGAAGAATGTCCAGATAGCGTGATGCAGTAATCGTTTCGGATCTGAAAAATGGGCCAATGATTTCTTTGGAAGAAATGGCGGCCCAAACCAGTACTTTTTGAGGATGCAGGGACGATGGGACTGCAACATGGGGCTTTTCGGTTCCCCATATGCGCCAGTTCTGTTTATTGACGAAGCCGTCCAGGTAAAAATAAGCTTCGTCAGTAAACCAAATGCTGCCCACATGCATATCGCCGTCATCAATCCTGTGCACTATATCGTTAGCGAATGTCTCTCGTACAGCAATGGTAGCGGCGCTGAGGGGTTGCCGCATTTGAAAACTCTGGCGCATTAGACGATACGTGGACGTTGGCGTCATTTGGACCGCAGCTGCAACACGGCGAACGGAAACCCGAGGCCGCTGTTGGATCACCTGCTGCATTAGCTGCGCGTTGCACTCCGTGGTTGACGTACGCGGTCGCCCTACCTTTCCAGCACGTTCATCCGTCAGGTTCCCAGTCCGTTGAAATTTTTCAAACAGATCCTTTATTGTATCGCTTTTCGGTCCTTTGGTTACATTAAACCTCCGTTGAAAACTTCGTCTTGTTGCAACAACACTGTGTTCTAGGTGGTGGAATTCCAACACCAGAAAAATCCTCTGTTCTAAGGAATAAACCATGTTGTCCACAGCACACTTGCACGTTGTGAACAGCACACGCTTACAGCAGAAAGACAACGTACAGAATGGCGCACCCACAGACTGCGTTGTCTTCTATATCTTTCACATCACTTGCAGCGCCATCTGTTGTTGAAAATTATAAGTACTGTAATTTCGAAAGTTTGTCCGCCTGAAAATGTACTGTTGTCCCAAGCATATTGCAACAAACGATGTATTTCTATCGCTGCTCGTTTAGTTTTTATTGTCGTTTCAAATATACCGGTCATTTTTCAAACACCCTGTATAAACGCCCCGTGTTGTTTCTCTTTTGAATAAGTGTTAGAGTCTGAGGAATAAGTGTTGTCTCTGAGAAGTAAATACCTATTTGTCTCATTTAAGTATATTTGCACAGTAGTAAGATCGTCAGTATCGCATTAAGAATTGTATGTGTGTATTTATCCGTACCTACTTACTGTGTAGTGTTGTCAAACACAAAACTCATAAATTTACGTGTGTCACACTTTCTCGAACAGTGCACACGATTTTCAGTGAATCCTGACTTTACTGTCAACTATCTATATATGTAAGTTACAACTGATTGTTATCACTTTTAAATGCGTGGGTGCATAGTGGTATTTATTTCACAATATATGTGTCATAATGTTGCATCCGTATGAAATATGAACTCACTTTAGCGTCCGCCAGCAGATCAGCCGCCTTCGTCCAATAAGAGCACAGTGGTGTTTCCCATTGTGTATTGGCTAATTTGCAAAAATGATTGCCTATCACAGTCGGAGGGGTCCAAACGATGCATATCGAACGAGCGATAATAAATCGATTATGGAAGTCTCGTGGCGGGCGTTATGAGTATGTTTGAAGTTGTTACTACAGCAACGGCAAAAGAAAAGCGTTCGAGAAGCACTTGTAAATTCAAATCAGACGACTTACCTTACTCGTCGTCGGTGTTATCGCCTTGTGACAGTCCGTGTGATGTAAAAGCTAAAGAGGCAATTCATTTTTTCCCGTAGCCAGGGTAAACTCTACCAATATCGCGCAGAATATCGGCAGAGTGTCGCATGCGTCGAATTTTCCCCGCAAACCTAAGTTGTGGAAGTATAGGTCCTGGAACAAGTATAGTTCGTCACTCTGTCCTGGACGACCTTCTCTTTTTATGGTAGACTTGACAGACTTCCACAGCCGCTCAATATTCTCGGTGTGGACACTGGCGTCAACCGAAGAAACGAACTCCACAGAATGGTTCAGGAATTCATGGTCAAACTCTTCAGCTTTCAGAGTCTTGTACGACTGAAACACTTCTGAGATGACTTTTGTTCCAGTCAGTATGAAGTGTTTATGAAATACACTAAAGTCATCTTGTCTCGGGACAATATCCTCAGAACGAAACACTTGCGGGGCTCTCTTTCTATCCCACCGAATACCCAAATTCGATCTGTTTCACTTTTAGAAGGTCATCCTCTCTGGTTGCTTCGTCTAGCAATATGAGATTCCTCTACTTCTACAATTTTATTCGCTTCTCCAATTGGCACACTATTATTTGTCACTACCACGTAACAGAAATCTCGGCGAAACCCGAAATAGTCACACACGGTATTTACGGATAACTCAGTTTTTTATACTGTGGCTTGCAACGTGTAATCTCGAATCCAGCACGACACAAGAATTACGCTCTTCTCAATGGATAATTTGGAGGACTCGAACCACAAATTTTTCCTGATGTTGGTACGCTTCCCGCAAAGTCCGCAATGAAATTGCAACGGTATCTCAGTGTCTACACTACTCTTACGAAGTTTTACAGACTTCGCAGCACCACAGTCCCTCCTTTCCTCGTCCGGGAGAAGTCCATATTTGCGGCAAAAAGTCAAACATTGGTGTATGCTGGATATGCATGACATTAGAGTTTTCCATGTCAGTCCGCAGAAGAAACGTGAGAAACAGCAGACATTACACTCGCTAACGACAGAAACCGTGTGAGTTTCCCAATCAAATCACAAATAATTACGGCCCGAATATAATGTACTAAAATAAACAACGGAAAACTGATAAAAATGACGATCACAAGTAACTGATCATAACGCCCGCCATGAGACTTCCATAATCGATTTACTGTCGCACGTTCGGTATGTATCGTTTGGACCCCTCCGACTGCGATAGGCAGTTATTCTTGGAAATTACCGTGTATTGTGTATTGAACAGTGGACCTGTAACGACGGAGAGGCTTTGTCAGGCCGTAGCCGTCAGTGGTACACAACTCGAAAACAGGCCACAGTAGTCCACCCACGCCACCGCCGCCCCACACCGCACGGAGGGTTATTGTGCGGTCCGGCACCCAGTGGATCATCCCCCCCCCCCTTCCGCCATCCCCCCCCACCCCCCCTAGAAAGTTGTCTCATACCAGACGAGTAATTATGGTGTACACGTATGTGGACGCAGTGTTTGCGCAGCAATCACCGATGTAGTGTGACTGAGGTGCATTAAGGGAAACCAGCCCGATTCGCCGAGGCAGATGGAAAACTTGCCTTAAAAACCATCCACATGGTAGCCTGCACACAGGACCTCATCACTAATCGACCGGGCGGATTCGTGCCGGAGACCGCCATGCCTTCCTGCTCGGGAGGCAGCTTGTTAGACCACGTGGCTAGCCGGGTGGTCTGGTGTTTCCATTGCTGTAACCTTCCCCCATTGGCGGCCGAAGACTTCCGGCATAAAAAGTCGGCCTCATTCTGCCAACGGCCTTGTCAAAGAGGGCGGAGGAGCGGATAGAGGTTCAGGGCACTCTCTTGTCCTAGGGGTGGGAAATTGCCACTAAAGGCGGAAGAATCAGCAATGATCAACGACATGAGGATGCAGAAGGCAATGGAAACCACTGCATTAAAGACACGTAACGTGTATCCACAGGACATGTGGCCTGTAGTTGATTAAGTATCATATTGATCTCTCCATTGGCAAAAGATTCCGGAATAGTCCCTCATTCGGATCTCCGGGAGGGGACTGCCAAGGGGGAGGTTCCCATGAGGAAAAGATTGAATAATCAACGAAAGGATAATGCTCTACGAGTCGGGGCGTGGAATGTCAGAAGCTTGAACGTGGTAGGGAAGCAAGATAATCTGAAAGGGTAATGCAAAGGCTCAATCTAGATATAGTAGGAGTCAGTGAAGTGAAGTGGAAGGAAGGCAATGATTTCTGGTCAGATGAGTATCGCTAATATCAACAGCAGCAAAAAATCGTATAACAGTTGTAGGATTCGTTATGAATAGGAAGGTAGGGCAGAGGGTGTGTTACTGTGAACAGTTCAGTGACCGGGTTGTTCTAATCAGAATCGACAGCAGACCAACACCGACAACGATAGTTCAGGTATACATGCCGACGTCGCAAGCTGAAGATGAACAGATAGAGAAAGTGTATGAGGATATTGAAAGGGTAATGCAATATGTAAAGGGGGACGCAAATGTAATAGTCATGGGCGACTGGAATGCATTTGTAGGGGAAGGAGTGGAAGAAAAGGTTACAAGAGAATATGGGCTTGGGACAAGGAATGAAAGAGGAGAAAGACTAATTGAGTTCTGTAACAAGTTTCAGCTAGTAATAGCGAATACTCTCTTAAAGAATCACAAGAGGAGGAGTTGTATTTGGAAAAGGCCGGGAGATACGGGAAGATTTCAATTAGATTACATCATGGTCAGACAGAGATTCCGAAATCAGATACTGGATTGTAAGGCGTACCCAGGAGCAGATATAGACTCAGATCACAATATAGTAGTGATGAAGAGTAGGCTGAAGTTCAAGACATTAGTCAGGAAGAATCAATACGCAAAGAAGTGGGATACGGAAGTTCTAAGGAATGATGAGATACGTTTGAAGTTCTCTAAAGCTATAGATACAGCAATAAGGAATAGCGCAGTAGGCAACACAGTTGAAGAGGAACGGACGTCTCTAAAAAGAGCCATCACAGAAGTTGGGAAGGAAAACATAGGTACAAAGAAGGTAGCTGCGAAGAGACCTTAGGTAACAGAAGAAATACTTTAGTTGATTGATGAAAGGAGGAAGTACAAACATGTTCCGGGAAAATCTGGAATAAAGAAATACAAGTCGCTGAGGAATTAAATAAATAGGAAGTGCAGGGAAGCTAAGACAAAATGGCTGCAGGAAAAATGTGAAGACGTCAAAAAAGATATGATTGTCGGAAGGACAGACTCATCATACAGGAAAGTCAAAACAACCTTTGGTGACATTAACAGCAACGGTGGTAACATTACGAGTGCAACGGGAATTCCACTGTTAAATGCAGAGGAGAGAGCAGATAGGTGGAAAGAATACACTGAAAGCCTCTATGAGGGTGAAGATTTGTCTGATGTGATAGAAGAAGAAACAGGAGTCAATTTAGAAGAGATAGGGGATCCAGTATTAGAATCGGAATTTAAAAGAGCTTTAGAGGACTTACGGTCAAATAAGACAGAAGGGATAGATAACATACCATCAGAATTTCTTAAATCATTAGGGAAAGTGGCAACAAAACGACTATTCACGTTGGTGTATAGAATATATGAGTCTGGCGACATACCATCTGACTTTCGGAAAAGCATCATCCACACAATTCCGAAGGCGGCAAGAGCTGACAAGTGCGAGAATTATCGCACAATCAGCCTAACAGCTCATGCATCGAAGCTGCTTACAAGAATAATATACAAAAGAATGGAAAAGAAAATTGAGAATGCGCTAGGTGACGATCAGTTTGGCTTTAGGAAAAGTAAAGGGACGAGAGAGGCAATTCTGAAGTTACGGTTAATAGTGGAAGCAAGGCTAAAGAAAAATCAAGATACGTTCATAGGATTTGTCGACCTGGAAAAAGCGTTCGACAATATAAAATGGTGCAAGCTGTTCAAGATTCTGAAAAAAGTAGGGGTAAGCTATAGGGAGAGACGGGTCATATACAATATGTACAACGACCAATAGGGTATAATAAGAGTGGATGATCAAGAACGAAAAGCTGGTATTAAGGAGGGAGTAAGACAAGGCTGTAGCCTTTCGCCCCTACTCTTCAATCTGTACATCGAGGAAGCAATGATGGAAATAAAAGAAAGGTTCAGGAGTGGAATTAAAATACAAGGTGAAAGGATATCAATGATACGATTCGCTGATGACGTTGCTATCCTGAGTGAAAGTGAAGAAGAATTAAATGATCTGCTGAACGGAATGAACAGTCTAATGAGTACACAGTATGGTTTGAGAGTAAATCGGAGAAAGACGAAGGTAATGAGAAGTAGTAGAAAAGAGAACAGCGAGAAACTTAACATCAGAATTGATGGTCACGAAGTCAATGAAGTTAAGGAATTCTGCTACCTAGGCAGTAAAAAAAACACCGACGGACGGAGCAAGGAGGGCATCAAAAGCTGACTCGCTATGGCAAAAAAGGCATTTCTGGCCAAGAGAAGTCTACTAATATCAAATACCGGCCTTAATTTGAGGAAGAAATTTCTGGGGATGTACGTTGGAGTACAGCATTGTACGGTAGTGAAACATGAACTGTGGGAAATCCGGAACAGAAGAGAATCGAGGCATTTGAGATGTGGTACTATAGACGAATGTTGAAAATTAGGTGGACTGATAAGGTAAGAAATGAGGAGGTTCTACGCAGAATCGGAGAGGAAAGGAACATGTGGAAAACACTGATAAGGAGAAGGGGCAGGATGATAGGACATCCGCTAAGACATGAGGGAATGACTTCCATGGTACTAGAGGGAGCTGTAGAGGGCAAAAACTGTAGAGGAAGACAGAGATTGGAATACGTCAAGCAAATAATTGAGGACGTAGGTTGCAAGTGCTACTCTGAGATGAAGAGGTTAGCACAGGAAAGGAATTCGTGGCGGGCCGCATCAAACCAGTTAGTAGACTGATGACCAAAGAAAAAAAAAACCTTCCTCCAGAGCGGAATAATTGTATCTGACGATTCGTATAGGACTGCAGTGTCTTGTATACATTTTGGACTTACCACATGCCAGACTTGCCGATTAGAACGAGAGAATTTGTACACTACTGGTCATTAAAATTTCTACACCACGAAGATGACATGACACAGACGCGAAATTTAACCGACAGGAAGAAGATGCTGTGATATACAAATGATTAGCTTTTCAGAGCATTCACACAAGGTTGGCGCCGGTGGCGACACCTACAACGTGCTGACATGAGGAAAGGTTCCAACCGATTTCTCATACACGAACAGCAGTTGACCGGCGTTGCCAGGGGAAACGTTGTTGTGATGCCTCGTGTAAGGAGGAGAAATACGTACCATCACGTATCCGACTTTGATAGAGGTCGGATTGTAGCCTATCGCGATTGCGGTGTATGGTATCGCGACATTGCTGCTTGCGTTGGTCGAGATCCAATGACTGTTATCAGAATATGGAATCGGTGGGTTCAGGTGGGTAATACGGAACGCCGTGCTGGATCCCAACGGCCTCGTATCACTAGTAGTCGAGATGACAGGCATCTTATCCGCATGACTGTAACGGATCGTGCAGCCACGTCTCGATCCCTGAGTCAACAGATGGGGAATTCTGCAAGACAGTTCGACGACGTTTGCAGTAGCATGGACTATCAGCTCGGAGACCATGGCTGCGGTTACCCTTGACACTGCATCACAGACAGGATCACGTGCGATGGTGTACTCAATGACGAACCTGGGTGCATGAATGGCAAAACGTCATTTTTCAGATGAATCCAGGTTCTGTTTAGAGCATCGTGATGGTCACATCCGTGTTTGGCGATATCGCTGTGAAAGCACATTGGATGCGTGTATTCGTCATCGCCATACAGGAGTATCACGCGGCGTGATGGTATGGGGTGCCGTTGGTTACACGTCTCTGTCACCTCTTGTTCGCATTGACGGCACTTCGAACAGTGGACGCTACATTTCAGATGTGTTTCGACCCGTGGCTCTACTCTTCATTCGATCCCTGTGAAACCCTGCATTTCAGCAGGATAATGCACGACCGCATATTACAGGTCCTGTACTGGACTTTCTGGGTACAGGAAATGTTCCACTGCTACCCCGGCCAGCACATTCTCCAGATCTCGCACCAACTAAAAACGTCTGATCAATGGTGGCCGAGCAACTGGCTCGTCACAATAGGCCAGTCACTACTCTTGATGCGCTGTGGTGTCGTGTTGAAGCTGCATGGGCAGCTGTACCTGTACACGCCATCCAAGCTCTGTTTGACTCAATGCCCATACGTATCAAGGCCGTTATTAAGGCCGTTATTAAGGCAATAGGTGGTTGTTCTGGGTACTGATTTCTCAGGGTCTGTGCAATCAAATTGCGTGAAAATGTAATCACATCTCAATTCTAGTACCATATAATTGTCCAATTAATACCCGTTTGTCATCTGCGTTTCTTTTGGTGTAGCAATTTTAATGGCCAGTGATGTAACACTTCTCAGTTCATAAGGACATATTTCAACAAAATTGGATGTGTCTTACATAATTTCCGAAAGAATTTTATGTTCCTTTTCTAATATACGTTATTTTAGTTAACTAACGTTCGAAATCTAGGAATTGTGTTATTGGTGGATTTGTTTTTCCGTACTAGAAATTAATGCCTTAGTTCATTTCTCTTTAATTTTTGAATGACATTCAAACTTAAGTGAAATTATAAATCAGGGCACTACATTACATTCTTTGTTGCTTTAACCCTATTTTAACGTATGGAAAGGTGCTTCTGAGGTAACGCAACGTACACGTTAGACTATAACATTTTGGAAGTCTTCCATTCACAATGAGATAATAGCTAGTCCGGGAGCAATCTTCTGCGAACGAATACTACCAAGTCAGATTTGAAAGTAATGTATCTCCCATGATACTTTTTTGAGAAACTTCTTTTTGAAACAATCGAGTTACCTCTGTCGAAGTATGATGCACCTCGATTCAGGCACCACGTTTCTCACATAAGATGACAATCAAATTAATGTTAATAACTCAAATCGCATGTAAGAATACTTGAGTTACTTTCAAAACGTATTGCCTTGACAAGACCTTGTTACAGATTCGCACTCTGAAATTAAATCCTGTTGTTTGCTGTAATTTCAGTTTTAATTTTTTCATTTTTTATATTTTAATTGCTTTTATCATTTTTCATATAAACTCGGTTTAATTAGTAAATTACAAAAGTGGTCTGGATGTAAACAAAACCAACACACTGCGATGCTCTCACTGTTCTGTTTCGATGCACCGAACCACACTGAATATTGACCTTCAGCTTAAATTAAAGATATACAAAAATAGACTAAATTAAGAGGCGAGTTACCACTAATCTGCATCACTTGCCTTACACGTAAAGTGATCAACCAGTGTTTTAAGAGAAACTGTCCCAGCAAATGAAGGGTAGTGCGTGGTGGAAATTACTGACAGAGACACCGCGTGTGCCACGCTTGTCAGTCGAGTAGATAACAGTGAGTTCGAGTGACAGGCATTACGTCGGTGACAATGACGTCAAACATATTTGAGTTACATAACCAATAGCAGTGTTAGAGTAAGTTCTTGGTTTCCAAGTAAGAGATAACAACATATCTCGCTAAGGTTTTCTTTCACCTTATTCATTAACGTAATAACGAAATAACCTCAAGTCCTCTAGGCGAAGCATGGGACTTCATCTGCGGATGAAACAATTAACTTATATTTGAAACAAAAATTAGTTCACATGAAAGTTTGTAGTGATGCGTCATCTGATACTATTACGTACTTCTGACGCCTCCGCAACGCGATACATTGTAAAGAATGTTGCAGAATCTATCTTTGTGCATGTTAGTGTTATTATTATTTACAAAAATATTACAAAATGGTTATCGTCAGTTTTATCCGTTGCACACTCGGTTCGAAGACTCGGCACTAAGCACATGGAACTTAAGGGCTTAAGTCGCTGGGTCGCATTATGTTCGAACAGTCAACTGTTCCCCGAGAAAACTTCCTGGATCTTTGCGAAGGAATCTACTGTCCAATATTGACTTGCAAAAAGAAAAAAAAAAAAAAAAACATGTTATCTTTGTATCACTTGTGATTTGGCCACGCTTACTTTTGCATATACTGGGTGCCCTTCGTAAGTGTAAATGCATCTGACTACTCTTAGGATGGGCAGCCTGTATGCTATAACTTGACCGAAATTTTTAAACCTGCCATATGTTGTACTTTGTATTTGAAAAACAACCTGAAGTTGCTTCGTGAGCATAAAAAGTATTTCTTGCTTTGTGGATTTGAAACTAAAGCGCAAAGAAACTCTATTTTCATTTGTGCCGTCACATTTATTTAAATGACGTTTCCTGATACTGAAAAAGAAAAAAAGACCACAGGAATAGCGGATACTTTGGCAATTGAAAAGTATCGATGTCCCTGACCACGCAATTTTACGATGGAGTGAAACTGTTACTGATTAATATGTCTGTTTTTGTATAGGGCCCGCCTTTAGCAGACCACCTTCAACTGTTCCACTGTCAGTCATCTTGTTTTTACGCCTTCAATTGTTCCACTGCCCGCCATGTTTGTTTTTACAGCTGCTAAAGCAGTGAAACTGTTACAGTGACAGTGATGGTGGCAGCTCAATATTTAGTGTTCGACAGTGATGAAGATGAATAAAAAGAAAATGTAAGTGAAACATTATGTAAATAGACACATACAAATAGAATTAAATAATTTCAGGCATAGAAATAACAAGTTTTCAAATCGTAATTTTGGCTTAAACAATTTATCTACTTTAAGGTACAAGTGGTTGCAGATGACAAACTGTCGAACAAAACGGCCACTGTAGAAACACAACACATCAGAAAACCACACCATGTGGTAAAAAGGTATGAATTCATAATTTACGTGTTTTTTTCAGATGTCTGTAATTATGATTTAAAAACTAATAGCTACATATATACAAACAGAAAAGAACACTCTTTATATTTAACATATGAAAAATAAAAGCCCACTGAAGATGCTGCAACTGCAGTGAAACATGTTTGGGTTAAAAAACAAAACAAAGAAAGCCATTTTCTGAAACGAAGGAAGCTGGTAATGGCTTACCACTGAAATTTAATAGTTTGGAAAGTGAGCACAATGAAAATAAAAACAGTTTGGATGGAGAAAAACTAATTCTTATTCAGAAGTTAATAGATACCGAGGGTCGACGGTATTGTCTTTCTTATCATTAGTCCCATTAGCAACAGATAAGTAACTACGCAGGTGTTACGAAAAGCTACAGTTGGAATTTTTTCTAGATGAAGGTAAAATTATTTATGCCACTTTTTCATATAGTAAACGTTTTAGACTAACCTGCAACAAAAATTCTTCGAAAACAAAGTGTTAATAGGCTCGCTTGCAAACAAGGCTGTTTAATTTTGAATGTCAGATTCTTCACCTTTTACAATGTAAAATTTCGTGAACGCTACATGCACAGCTCGTAGCAGTTTAAATTTGGGATTTGCGAATTACATATTTACATCCAAGGGAGCTCGTATACTTGCTAACTATACGTTAGGTAAATAACGTGCTGACGACTGAACGTGGGAAAAACCGTAGTGGTGTCAAGAAATATTTCCTTCCCTCCAGGCTTCCAGTCTTCTGGCTGAATAAGTTTTGTTGCTCACGGAGCAGTTCATAAAATTAGGAGATGAATTTTTTGCTGATTATTTCTTTTTTCGTGAATGTGACAAGGGCAGTGTAGCAACACTCAAAATCACTGTTAATGTGGATAAAGTGCGACCGAGAAAGTTGTTTTGTTGTACAGGTACACGCTAATGGCTGTCTTCTTTTAATACTCCCTGCATTTCATTATCAGAGAGGTTTAATCCCTGTGAACATCTCCAATCAATCAGTTTTAATTACCACAATTTTTACTTTAATCTACTAATTCTGATTTTGCAGTCGTGAGTTATTTGATGACTCTTGTTCTTTGGAATTTGAGAAAAATTTGTAGCAAACGACTTGATAGCAGTAAGGGAAAGGAATCATAAAGCTGAATTCTTGAAGAGGAGTGGGAAACCGAATGACCGTACCTCAAAAGTGGATCGAGCGTTTACAAGTCGGTAGCGAACTTTAGACGGAAAGGTAAACAGAGAGTGAAAGCATAAAACCGGACTAGCAGCTGACAGCAATACGTACAGTAAACACAGACCGTGAGACAGACGGGCAGCAATGTGGGTGGCGTCCACCGCCTGGCTGAATCTTTGATGGTGCTTACGCAGCAGCTGGCATTTGCCCGCGGTGGGTTCGCTCGCCAGCGGTTGTCTTCGCGGCGGAGTTTACTCGGGGGACCATGTTTGCGGTCAGCCGGTGCGCCGGGGCCGGATGGGAGCCATGAAATATTGATACCGCCTAAACGATCACCATTACAAGGCACGAACGAGGAACACGGCCAATCTGGAAGCGCTATTCTCACGTATCGCCGCGTTCCGAATGTTGATGGACCCCTTGTACCAGCGGAAACGAACCGTGACCACGGCCCAGTGCTTTTGTTGACTGAGCTGATCACTTGGCACTCCATGTTCACTCTTCGAAACAGTAGTCCTTCAGGGTTAAAGCATTGTGACCGCTGCCCACCACGGGCACACGAGGCTGTAAGAAAAGTATTTAAGTGGAAAATAGAGTAATGGGGAAGCATTCTAGCGACGATACGGGTCGAAAATAGCGAAAACAAGAGATTCAAGGGCCGAAACAGGAGGAGAACGGTGTCTTTAGGAAAGAGATGACTGGCACGAGATATTTGTATGAAATTGAGGAATTTGTTCGTCAAGGTGTATGACTGGAGAAGTGTATTAAGCGAGAGTTAAAGGTAGACCATTGGAAATCAAAGGTCAACAAAACTAGAAGAATTTAAACTGTAATTCTATCGATGGCTGTTAAAAATTAAATGGACAGGTAAAGTACGGAATAAAGAACCAGCGCAAATAAAGTGTGTGAAGAAAAGTCTATGAAAGACTCTTACCAGAAATCAATTTGATCCATATAAAATTAATCGTCGGTGAAGCAGATGCCAGACTGAGATTCATTGGAAGAATCCTAAGGAAATGCAGTCCGAAAACCAAGGAAGTAGTTTACAGTACACTTGTTCGCCCACTGCTTGAATACTGCTCACCGGTGTGGGATCCGCACCAGATAGGGTTTATAGAGGAGATAGAGAAGATCCAACGGAGACCAGAGCGCTTCCTTATAGGTTCATTTAGTAATCGCGAAAGCGTTCAGAGATGATATATACCGGTGTGGGATCCGTACCAGATTGGGTTTATAGAAGAGATAGAGAACATCCAACGGAGAGCATCGGGCTTCGTTACAGGATCATTTAGTAACCGTGAAAGCGTTCGAAGATGATAGATAAACTCCAGTGGAAGATTCTGCAGGAGAGACGCTCAGTAGCTCGGTACGGGCTTTTGTTGAAGTTTGGTTGGTTGGTTTGGGAGATTAAAGGGACCAGACTGCAATGGTCATCGGTCCCCCTGTGTTGAAGTTTCGAGAACATATCTTCACCTACATACATCTCACGAAAAGACCATGAGGATAAGCCGGCCGGTGTGGCCGTGCGGTTCTAGGCGCTTCAGTCTGGAACCGCGCGACCGCTACGGTCGCAGGTTCGAATCCTGCCTCGGGCATGGACGTGTGTGACGTATTTAGGTTAGTTAGGTTTACGTAGTTCTAAGTTCTAGGGGACTGATGACCACAGATGTTAAGTCCCATAGTGCTCAGAGCCATTTGAACCATTTGAACCATGAGGATAAAATCAGAGAGATTAGATCCCACATAGAGGCCTATTGACCATCTTTCTTTCCACGAACAATACTAGGCTGGAATAGAAGGGAGAACGGAGAGAAGTACTCAAAGTACCCTCCGCCACATACCGTCAGGTGGCTTGTGGAGTATGGATGTAGATGTAGATGTAGATGTAGATGTAGATGTAGTGTGTTTCAAACCTTTTGGGTCAAACTGAAACAGGTGGGTCCACAATCGATTATATTAAGATGGGGAACCAAGGGTTTGAAACGCATATTTATTGTGTTATGGACACACACTGTGTACGCTGCATAACAACAACGTAGCTCACAGTAATTGTTCAAAGTGACGACCGCCAGTCTCAGTACATGTATTGCAACAGCGCTTGTCTGAAGTGAGCACAGTCCCCATGCCACCCACGTCGTTTCGAAACATGAATGTACGTGGTGTATGTTTACCATCTGATTTCTCCGTCGTTCATTTCTTTGTTTCTCAAGATTCATCTTTGCCGATAAATCTATGCAACATATATTTTGTGGTATCTTCAGACGTCATTGGACGAAGCCCACGAGCTGTATCCCATTCTTCAGGAATCCCCTATTCTCTGTCAACGTATGTGCGCACGTTGTTCAAGATCGCCTAATAGGATCTTCTTTCCTGCTTTCACGTTATAATGGTCCAGGTTACCTGGTGTTTCAGGTAGATGTGCTCGTACAGTTCTCGGAGACAATACCGGGTACCGTTTGCTGCCAGCAAAAGGATGTCGTTTCAACACGACGGTGCAGCAGCCCGTTTCGATGTTAATGTTTGCGAGCACCTCATCGTTGGATTGGAAGAGGAGATCCTGTACCATGACCAACGCCATAGTCGGATCTCACATCTCTGGACTTTCTCCCCTGAGGTTACGTCAAGACGGTGGTGTATAAAACCCCCGTAGAAACGGACGAGGACCTGTTTGATAGGGTCCAGGCTACCTGTATCCTCATACAATAGACACCAGCCATCTTTCCTCTCTGAATGCGTGATAGAACTTCAAGAGTCTTTCCCATGCATCCACTGAGACTAGCCGTCTTCTCTTTGAACAACTACTATGAGCTACACTGTTATTATGCGGTATACACTATAAATACCCATTTTCGACTACTGGTTCCGTATATTAGTAGAAATGGTGGTGGACTCGCTATTACCTGTTTCAGTTTGACACAAAAGATCTGAATCAATTAAAATATATGCAGTATATGTTCACACATTGGGGAGCCGAAACATCATGATTCCTAACCACCAAGAATTCGATGTAGCCTATTACTGTTGCGGATACATGGTGTGGTAAGGGAACTATAGATAGTGTCCCAGGAGGAATGACCGATATTCAGCGATGTGGTAGGAATGATAATAAGAGGTAGAAACAATATGGTAAACGTGGGCTTTAAAACGCGTATCTTCAGAGATATGAACACTTCTTCGCCTTAGATACTGTGAAATGAATCTCTTCTACTGCAAGCACTTCCCTTTCCATGTTTTGAGAGGTGGTAGTATTGATAAGAACAAGGACAAGTCCAATAAACACTGACTTTAAAGAACATGCTTTCAGAGGTATGCGCACTTGATCATTTTCGCTACTGTGAAACACATCTCTTTAACTGAACAGCTGCTCACAGATCTTAAGATATGCATTTTTGAGCCCATGTTTACTGAGCAATTCTTTTTCATTCGTCATTAACCTAACTGATTCGATGCGGCTCTCTCTCCTGTTCTCCTGTGCCACCTTTCATCACAGAGTAGCCTAGCACTTGTACCTACACGCTCAATTATTTTCTGTATGTGTTTTAATCTCTGTCTTCTTCTACAGTCTTTACCTCCTACAGCTCCCTCTAGTACCAAGAAAGTCATTCCCTGATGTCTCAACAAATATTCCACGAATCTGCCTCTTCTCCTTGTAGATGCTTTCCACATGTTCCTTTCCTTACTGATTCTCATTCCTTATCTAATTAGTCCATCTAATTTTCAGCATTATTTTGTAGCATCACAACTTAAATGCCTCGATTCTCTTCTGTTTCGGTTTTCCCACAGTCCATGTTTCCGTACCATACACTGCTGTGCTCTAAACGCATACTGTCAGAAATATCCTTCTCAAATTAAGGCCTATTCTGATACTAGTAGAATTCTCAAGGCGAGGAAATCCTTTTTCTCCAACGCAGGTCTACTTTTATGTCCTCCCTGTTCCGTCCGCCATAGGTTATTTTGCTGCGTAGGTAGCAGATTTCTTTAATGGTCTACTTAGTGATAACTAATTATGATGTTAAGTCTCTCGCTGTTCTCATTTTTGCTAATTCTCATTACTTTCGCCTCTTCTTCGATTTACTCCCAGTCCATATTCTGCACTCATTAGACTCTCAACTATTTTGTTTATTTCATCCAACAGGCCCTGTAATTTTTCTTCACTTTCACTGAGGATAGCAATGTCATCACCCAATCTCGCCCCTGACATACTTTCGCCATGAATTTTAACCCCACTCTTAAACCTTTCTTTTCTTTCCGTAATCGCTTCTTCGATGCGCAGATTTAACATTAGGGACGAAAAACTGAATCCTTGTCTTACATTAATCTTAATCCGAGGACGTCGTTCTTGGTCTTCTATTCTTATTGTTCCCTCTTGGTTCTTGTGCAAATGGTATAGTATGTCTTTCCCTGCAGGTTACCACTATTTTTCTCCGAATGTCGAACGTCTTGCACCATTTGACATTGAAGAACGCTTTTCATACGTCGGCAAATCCTGTGAACGTGTCTTGATTTTTCCTTAGTCTTGTTCCCATCAACAATCACAACGTCGGAACTGACTTTGTGGCATCTACCTGATCGTCATTTGCAGGTCCTCAATTTTCTTTTTCATTCTCATCTATATTATTCTTGTCGACAATTAGATACACGAGCTGTTAAGCTGATTCTGCGATAATTCCCGCACCTGTGGGCTCTCTCAATCTTCAAATTGATGTAGATGACGTTCCTCCGAAGTTCTACTTTCGGAAGTAGTGGAAGCAAAGAGTTTGAAGTACAAGAGAATTGTTTTACGTTATCGAAGATGAAGAATGCAGCTAGTTCTTAAAGTTTGCAATTTAGAGATCATATTTACTAATTTTTTTCTTTCCTTCGAAGGGTCAGTCCTGTCATATCTCTGAATATTGACCATTCCTCCTGGGTCACCGCGTATAACCGGAGCAATGGCGAATGGGGAATAATTCTAGTGATAGTGTGGATCCGAAATGGGGAAATCGAGTAGCGTTAGCGGAACTGACAAAAGGACAATTTGTATTGGCCATCGCGTAGCAACGAACAGGATGGAAACGATAAAGCTGGTCCGCCCTCTGCGTATTGTTGTCTGTCTTGAGCATCTGAGGAAAGTCGTTGGAGAACGGTGCAACTACAAATAGGCGACAAAGTGTTTGAAGTCAAACACTCGTAACAGGACGTGGAGGTCGATGGCTTGCGTGGTCTGTAGAGCAAGGTAGCTGGCGATCTCTAGCATATGTGGCGACTCAGAGAATTGATGGCGCAGACAACTTTTCCGGAGCAAACGATACAGGGAACTTTGTTGGAAATGGACCTCCACAGCATACGGCCTCCTCCTGTTGCCATGCTGACTCAACGACATGGTCAGTTACGATTGCAGCGGTAACGGGATCATCGAAATTAGACCGCGGGTCAATGAAAAAGTTGTCGACAGGTTTGATGAATTGGGTTTTTTGTTTTTGTTTTCAAATATAGTATGTACTTTAATAAACTAACCACGAACTTTATATGACCTGGAATTAAGTTCACAGAAATAAGTTTACATTTGAAGTTGTTCTTAATAGCCTAATCACTTCTAATATTCTTCAAATGACAAAATCGATTCTTTATCCGCCACTCCAGTAACTGGAAAAAAGTAAGGGATTGGAGTCTCAGATTTTGGGTCTCACGTGGGCTTCGGTGTTGGTGTTGCAACCGGCGCCGTGTTTATAAAAAATGTTAGTAGCTGTGTTGCTGTGAGGCAGTACTCCCCGCATATGATTTTATCAATTGCAATATTTTTATTTGGAAGTCTAGTTTAACGTCGGTTCTCATTTCTTTCAAGTAAGGCAAAATCTGTGAAAATTTTTTAATAAGTCATCAGGATCGTTCTGTGTAATAGTCCAGGATGAACCATTATGGGTCAAAACCCTTATCAAATCTTTTTCAAATGAACATAGAAGTTTCATTCTTTTTTATTTAGAAGGATAAAGCTTAGTAGCGGTGATAGATGGTGATGCACTGTTTACACTGTGATTTTCCGCTTCATCAACAGAACATTAATCACGTTACCTTAACAAAAAGAAAAAAAAGAGCATCGATCAACTTATACTGCACATGTGCATGTTTGTGACGTTATAAGAATGTAATTAACTACCATACAACAGCCCGAACAGGCCCTGAAGCCCCAACGGTACCGACCGACCGCCGTGTCATCCTCAGGCGTAGGCGACGCGGCATGCGGATACGGAGAGGCATGTAATCAGTACACCACCCTACTTGCCGTTGTCACATTTCATGACCGGAGCCGCTAATTCTCAGTCAAGTAGCTCCTCAATTGACCTCACAAGGGCTGAGAGCGCCGGCCGGGGTGGCCGAGCGGTTCTAGGAGCTACAGCTTGGAAGGCGAGACCCCTACGGTCGAGGTTCGAATCCTGCCTCGGGCACGTATGTTTGTGATGTCCTTAGATTAGTTACATTTAAGTAGTTATAAGTTATAGGGGACTAATGACGTCAACAGTTAAGTCCCATGGTGCTCAGAGCCATTTGTACGGCTGAGCGTACATCGCTTGCCAAAAGCACTCTGCAAACCAGGGCGGTGACCCATCTATGTGTTAGCAAGGGCCGACATTGCTTAATTTCGGTAATCTGATTGGAACCGGTATTACCACTGCAACAAGGAGGTTGGCCAGTGAAATATCATATCCACTAGAAATACAAACTTTACTTATGGACTTGATTCCATGGCTCTTTGCAAGGCAGACATCTGCCAACGGTATACCTTTCTGTAAACGTTTTGCTATTACAATCGCTTCTCTAATATAAAATACATGAAATGAAATATGAAGCTGATTAAAACCATGGTATATGCTATTGCAAACAGCATCCATGAAATTGCTTTGAAACTGGAGGAAAGAAAAAATTTTCGTCTCTGCATAGGTGATAATGACGAAAGCATATGTGGTAAGTGAAGTGCTGTAATAGTGGAAGTGAATTTCTATGTCATAAACAATTGCCTTCTGCGGTTCTTGTGGCAGTTGCCATAACAGTAGTTGCTATCAATGCTAATATATTAATGTAGAAAGATACGAACATAAACATTACTTAATATAAAAAAAACAAAGGAACAACCTATGGACGATCACTTCATAACGTAAGTTTACGTTTCCCAGCCGTCAAATCTTTGACTAAAACAGTCTTAAAAATTGCCATATATTCGGTGCCGCTGAAAACTTATGTCTATCTGGCAACACTGGCAGGAGCAGTGCACCGTGGGACGAATGTAAGTTGCGGGGATTCACAAGCTTGCTAACACTGTCTCCTGCCCCATCATCACAAACCTAGAACACTGTCTAAACTATGGTGCGTCATTACGGTCTACGGTGTCAGTGAACTTTAATTGAAAGTGATTTGTGATATCGATAACAACGCAGTGTTTTTGTTAGTACTGTAGCTAGTAGAAGGTATTCATATGATGTGCGCTATGAACTGAATGTAATAGCACTTGCTGAAGAAGATGGAAACAGAACATCTGAGCGGCATTTCGGCCCACCACGGATAGAAAAACACATTTGTGACTGGCGGGCTACTAACGAAGAACTGAAAAAAAGAGGCAGACTAAATGTGCAAATAGAGGACTGAATGTGTAATGGTGAAAACTAGAAGATGACGATTTTCAGGGATTTGAAACGTCAGTTCAGCCCGCATCTCGTGGTCGTACGGTAGCGTTCTCCCTTCCCGCGCCCGGGTTTCCGGGTTCGATTCCCGGCGGGGTCAGGGATTTCCTCTTCCTCGTGATGGCTGGGTGTTGTGTGTTGTCCTTAGGTTAGTTAGGTTTAAGTAGTTCTAAGTTCTAGGGGACTGATGACCATAGATGTTAAGTCCCATAGTGCTCAGAGCCATTTGAACCATTTGAATTTTTTTTTTTGTGTAGCTTTGCGACATAATAATAAAAATTGCAAATAAGCATTTTTTTTTAAATTTTGCTTAAAAATTAAGGTGCGTTTTATAATCTGTAACGTATTATAGTCCGAAAATATGGTAATCATCAAAGAATTCCTTCGGGTAATCCTTAACGTTCTTGTATTACAGTACGTACAGTACTTCATTTCAACTGGACGGTACAGGATCACTGGATGAATCCACCATAACGGTAGGCGGTTACCACCTAGTGTGGCATTAGCCTTAGTCGCAGTGCGATGCTGCGGCTCTGGCGCCCCGTGTGCGGGTATAAGCCAGATCGCCGATAGCGGAGAGCAGCGGCTATCCCCAGAGGCTTCAGGTCGTCGCTCGAGAAGACATTCCTCTTTGTCCCGCCCCGTCCCTCGGAGTCTCGTTACATCATCGGCCATCACCGAGCTTGCGGGCCTTGTGGGTGATGGGAGGGGGCGGGGGAGGAGGGATGAAACACGCTCGATCGCGGACGTCCGCTGTCGACCCTCGCCTCAGGGAAGAGTGAAGGCGGCGTTCGATAGGTAATGCGAGAGCGCGCTGGGACCTCCTGTCAGAAGGTATGGCCCTCTCATCGGAAAATAATGCTTTCTGCAGCTAAAAATAAACTCGTATGGTGTTGTTGGCCAGAGACAGTCAGTATTTTTCTGCGGACAAAGATTTTCTTCACCCGAGGTTACGCCTCATTCACAAAGCAGGTACCACGGTTCACTTAAGACAGTTATCACTTGAGTGTAAGGGGTGACGATTGTACCTCACGACCGAACCTGTCATTGTGGATTTGGTTGCTTGGTTGGCTGGTTGATTCGGGGGAAGGGACCAAACAGCGAAATGATCGGTCCCATCGGATTAGGGAATGGTGAGGAAGAAAATCGTCTGTGCACTTTCATAGGAACCATGTGGGCATTTACCTGAAGCGATTTGAGGGAATCAGGGAAAACCTAAATCAGGATGGCTGGACGTGGGTTTGAACCGCTGTCAGCTGCTGAGTGATCGCTATCCGGTCGACCATGTCTGACCATCACCAGTGATCAACGTACTCAGAGCACCAAGTACATGGTAACCCCTTCACATTTGCGCCTTCTATAAGGAATGGAGACGCTGCACCATTCTGTGCCATCGCAGGACATTTGCAGCTGCCGGAATAGGGAATTACCTCTCAATGCATAGGCTGCCATTATTAGCACACCAAAACCTGCTGCTTTTGAAGCGTGGTGACGTGACTGAGAGTCATGGATTGCTGATGAATGACGTCGAATTGCGTTCAGCAATGAAACACAAAGTGCAGTGCCCTGAACAGGGTCTCTTTCTTTCAGTGTTTTGGAGAGAAATAGAAATTTCATTCCTGGTTTCGTGCTATGGGGTTCGATATGGTGTGACTTCAGGGAACTGTGGCAGCATGTAGGTAAGACACAAACATCCTGCTTCTCCATGTGTTACCTCTCACGCAACAGTATCGTGGTGCTATTATTCAACAGGACAGTGGTCGTCTCTGTGTGAAGAAGATAGCCAGATATGTTGTAACATCCCCTTTGAAACATTATAAACAACTGCGCTGATAAACCTCTTACGTTATTTGATTTTCAAACAGCTGAGCAAAGCTTAACCTACTCAACCAGTTTTCTCTTTACTTATTCTGCTCATCACAAAACTGACACACAATATTTTTAGAGCAACGCAATCTGACTTTCAATAATCCCTACAAAAGAGTGACCCTGACTAACAATAACCTTTACCTTTCATGAGTGACTTAACTCACAAAAATCTTCGTTACTCGAACTACTGCAATACAGTGAGCGCCAATGCTGCCAGCAAAATGAAACATTCTAACCACTGAAAGCACTAACTACTAATAGACATAATTAGCAAATGAAAGATTTTGATAGAGAACAAACAATGTATTTACCTTAATAGTGTTCAAAAGTCATTATATATATATATATCAGTTCATGACATCCAGTCTTACAAATTTCCTTTTTCTGACGGACACACGTCCAGAACGTCCTCTCTAAAAACTTTGCCGTCTCCCTCCCCACATCCACCACTGCTGGCGACTCACCTCCAACTGCGCAACGCTGTGCGCTGTTCACATCCAACTGCCCAACACTACACAAGCAAATATTCCAACAATAAGTCCAACCAGCCACAGAGTGCACACAGCACAGTCAGTGATTTTCATACAGAGTGCTACGTGGCGTTACCAACATAAAAACCGAAACAGCCTACTTAAAATGTCTTCAAAGAACATGTGTGAGGCCCGTGTAGACCTCAATTCCGTCACAGTGCCAGAATCCAGAATATCATGGAGCAGTTACAACAGCTGTGGCCCAACTTGCCTCAGGTCAGGATACAACGCTTTATAGCAACCTTCCCAATCGAACCGGTGCCCGCATCCAGGCCAGACCGGGTGCTATTGCATACTGCCAAGTTCTTTGTAAATTTCGCTCAGTCATGAAATGACATCACATATCCCATCGACCTCTAGTGTTTGATTTCGTTACTCCAAACTTTCTAGGTGCTTCACTTCTTTATCAGGCGACGTGTACTGATGAAAAATACTACATCATTGTAGTAAAAAGTTAAGAATTGTATAAAACTTATTATAAAATGAAATTAAAGCAAAATCTATGTCTTATTGCTTGTGAAAGGTACTCTTACATATTTAGGAGTGGAAGAGGAACTGGATCCATTAAGTGCAGAGTTGCCTTTTAAAACATTTATTAATTATCCAAGAAAATAAGTAAAAATCCAAAACTTGCTAAAATTTAAGCAGCCCGTTGAGCAATCATTCAAATATTTACCTCCACAATTAGTGTTCGTGTACACAATACATAGCTTGAATTAATCTTATTAGCCGGCCGGAGTGGCCGAGCGGTTCTAGGCGCTTCAGTCTGGAACCGCGAGACCGCTACGGTCGCAGGTTCGAATCCTGCCTCGGGCATGGATGTGTGTGATATTCTTAGGTTAGTTAGGTTTAAGTAGTTCTGAGTTCTAGGGGACTGATGACCGCCGCTGTTAAGTCCCATAGTGGTCAGAGCCATTTGAACCATAATCTTATTAGCTTCTCAGTACAGCTCGTTTCACCACCACAAGTGAATTGCCTTAGTTGTATACAAAGTTACGGTCCACGGACGCCGCCGGAATCAAGCCGATAGAACTAATATAAATGATATATCACATTAGGCTCATCTGAAAGGAAAACTATTTTAAAATCTGACCAAGAAGACTGTTAGGCCGTGTGTTCATACAGAGCAATCTCCGCACGTAAGATGCGGTCACCGCCATCTCGAGCACCGTATGACAACGTTCCAGCGGCAGTAGCGTGACATTTTTCAAAGTGCTCAAAGTGGGGGCGCCTCTGGAATCGATGTTGGTGTCAGTCAGGATACTCGCCGGGACTCTACGCGATATTAGGCAATTGTAGCAGTTTCTTTGGCTCTTCAGTCTATTATTATAATTATTATTGTTAGAGTGGTTATACACAAAAAATTAGCAGCTTGAATTTCTCGAATTTCTGCTGCTCAGAAATAAGAAGTGCAGCAATCAAATGATCTACGAAGAGTTATTATAGTGCACAGATCTGAACTTGTTTCATTTTAAGTGGGGTTGCTGCGTGCAGGTCAAGCAAGTGCCATAATGGACACAAATAATGCACGGCTTGCATGTTTCGTAACAAGTGTCTGCTTACACTGTGGATAGTTAGCTTTCTTTTCTGCGAAGAAATTGTGAGTAGCATTTGCGATGCGCCACGAATTTCTTCGTCGTTCTTTCTAATACACAAACACACCGACATATACAAACTAAATGTCATTCATCATTTTAAAAATAAAAGTGTTCCAAGATTAGTCCTCATACTACAGTTTAGTTAGGTGCTAAAATTGTTGGCAACGTGGCAGAGGGGGGGGGGGGGGGGGGCAGCAGATGGCAGAGCTGAGGGTGGGGTACCAGCTAAGGTCTAATTGCACTCAGGGATAATCGTCTAAGAGAGTTGGGAACCCCTGCACTAGTCCTAACAAACAGCGTATTACAACAACGTGCAGGGATCAAGACCTCTGTGTGAAAGCAGTTACAGCAGTGGCACAGTTCATTAACGACAACCTGGCGCTCAGCAGGTGACACCGCGCTGTTCGTCTAACGAGACCAGGCAAAGTACGATAAACAGCAATAATGTTCACTAACAACCTCATACGCACTAAATGTCCAGGTTCACACCTGAGCTGTGCAATATTACAGCTTTAATCCATCGGCCAAACCATCATCGGATTTCAGTTATACACAATACTTCCAACTTACAGGGGGTACCGTCCCTCAGCCAACTCCATATGGGTCTCTTTTAACAGCCGTACGTCATGTACCCATCTTCGCTGTTGGTCACGCACGTTTTTCTGACAGATCCGTCCATCCGACTCTGTGCACATCCTGCTCTCCTCCCGCCGTCGCATACCGATGGCTCTCTTGTCGGGCCAGTTCCCATACTGCTAAGACGTTCCTGCCCCCGACACAAGCAAAGACGTGCCAACCTACGACACGCTACTGCTCCACAGTGTATCACATCAATTAAGACCACTGATCTCTGTAGATACTATGTCGATATCGAACTGCAGTTGTTTGAACGTGCCGGCCAAAGACGCCTGTATTTTGTTTCTTAACTAATTAGAACAAGGCTGCCACCATATGTCAAGAGAACACAAAATGAAAATACTTTTCCATTATGCCCCCACACCAGCCTATTGGACAGCATATTGATCTAAAGTTAGAAGCCAGGAATAAGTAAAGAATTCTTCACCACGTACAGACCGGTGGAATTTTTTTGTCCGAGTACGACGTGGTGGACTATGCAGCTAATAAGAATCTGCAGGCACGCCGAATGTGTACTCTCTGGGATCAGAGATCTACATTTGGGTAGTATAGAGATCACCGGTCGGGACACAAAGTCTCGTTTTTGTTACCCGCTGCGATAGCAGCGCTCCAAACGTCCAGAGGGTTATACTAACGCGTTTGGCGGGAATTTGTGCGAGTGTGGCGGAATTTTGTGAAACCGAAAGCGAATCGTAATTGTTTATATCACTTTTTGCAATGGTTTTTACCAACTCCAGAGTTTGTAGTGCAATAAAATGCAGAAGAATAAGAAGATATCACATTTGTCCGTCTTTAGTTTTCTCAGTATCCTGGAGAGGTATGAAACGGTACGTTACAAGGCGGTTTATTTATGAGTTCCTTGTAGCCTACAGAAATTTAGTGAAGATTGTCGTTTTCTTTTAAGGATAGAGAAAGGCTGACGTTTTGCAGGAAGACGTCGTGTATCTACCCAACGAAGTAGCTGAAGTTTTTCACTACGCTTCCAGGCAATTCAGTGAAACTGGAACGTAGGAAACTTACACTGAATGCAATACGTAACATACCAAAAAAGCCACCAAAGTTGCAGCTGAAGGGAAAACCATACAGACGTAATATTAGAACGACAAAATTAATGAAATTGTTTCACAAGGCAGAAGAAACCAATTGCACAATTGTTGCTACGTCTAAGCTACAGACGGCAATAATCATCAACACATTCACTTTTGAAGTAGAAACAGTATTAGAAACTGGCATGACGTGTAAGAAATTGAGGATCATTAGGCATTATACAAAATGGTTACGTGTCAAGAACAGACAGAAACAGAAATGTGCACTTCTCACACACGAAATATTGTCTTCGTTTCTGTGGGGGTAAGCAGAATTAACACATATTCGAATTGAAAATGGCATCTGTAGGTGATGTACGTTACAAGCAACGTGCCGTCATTGAATTTCTCACTGCAGAGAAAGAAACTGTGGGGAATATTAACGAACGGTTGTACGAAGCCTATTTAGCATCTGCTATCGACAGAAATACAGTTAGTCGCTCGGCTCCAAGGATGACGTCATCAGAACGCGGATAGGTGGAGCTCTAGGGTTTGCAGCGGTCGGAGAGACTACCCACGGCTGTCTCACGTGACATGTCGCAGCGAGCTGACGTTGTTATTCGCAAGGGCACACGCATTAAGATTCAGCAGCTGGCGCTGCATCTGTCAATCAGCGAAAGAAGTGTGGACACGATTATCCGCACTCTTGGATATCCAAAAGTGTTTGGAAGGTGGGTTGTCCCGCGGTGTCTAACGGTGGATCACAAATCGCACAGAGAAAACATTTGTCTTGATTTGTTGCAACGTTCTGAAGCTAAGGTGGCGGGGGGAGGGGTGGGGAGGCTTCTTGTCTCGGATTGTGACAGGTGACAAAAAATGCGTTCACCATTTTGAGCTCGATATAAGAAAACAGTAGATGGAATGGCACCATTCCGACTCACCACAGAAGGAAAAGTTTAAAGCAACTACTTCCGCCGGTAAGATCATGATCACCGTATTCCGGGACTGTGGAGGTATGATTCTCATTAACGTGATGCCAAGAGGCGGTACCATTAATTGAGAAGCATATGTCAACACATTAACAAAACTCAAGATGCGCTTCCGGCGACTTCAGCGCCTCAACAACGAAGGAGATGTTTTGCTGCAACACGATAACCTTCGGCACCGCTCAAGTCTGAGGACTGCTGAACACGTAGCAAAACAGGGTTGGATATTGTTACTCCACACAACCTACAGCCCTGACCTAGCCCCGCCGGGCTTACACTCGTTTGGACCATTAAAGAATATATTTTGAGGACGAGGTGATTCACTCACAAGGGGACCCTCCATACTGTAAATCATGGATTTTGATGCGCTTCAAATATGTTGTAGATGCACTTACTCTGAGTACCTGGCTATACGGTTTTTCAGCGACGGGCCTTCGTATTTGAGAAAATCGACTTTGTAGTTCATTGCGTGACTTGTATATCCGTAACATTACAGATATTCCGAGCAAGTCAGCGTACAGCAGCTGTAAAGGTTCACGGCTACTGCACTGGAAAATTTGGTCCTAACGTTCAAAAACTAGTAGATGAATTAACTGGAGACATAGGAATGTAGTCGTTCCCTGCACGAAATCCGGGAAGATCACGAAACTGGTGTACAAAGAATTTTTGTGTTCTGTAATTATTCCGTATTGGGACAGAAACTTTTTTTTGTATATTATCGATTCGTGGGGAGGGCAAACCAATTCTACTTTATACGATATTCACTGATGAAAGGAAAGCGAGCATCTGCACCCTAAAAGTGGTCCCACCGAAGTGTTCTCCTTATTGATAGCCCTGAGATGTTTATTTTTACCGACTGGTGAAAATTTTCACGAAAATTATTCAGAGTGCTCCCGACTTGGTGAAAGACAATAGAGAAATCGCTTTTAGGGAAGATTCGATAAAATTACATACGCTAATCATACATCAGTCCAGCGCACCTAATTTTCATAGCCTGATTAAATACGCATGGTTCGCATCGAAATTAGCGGATGAAAGAGAAAGGTTTTTGAATGCAAAAGTACTGTGTTTCCCGGTATCGCTCTTGAAGAAACCGTGCGCCTGCATGACGGTTGCCTTCATAAAAAGCGTGTGGTGCTGCGGAAATTGGTGCTTCGGTTGTTCCTATGATAAGTATCACCCACAATATCGTTCTGGCACATCATGCAATGTGGACGATGAAAAATAAGATTTTTTAATACTGTATGACAGAAAAAATTTATAACTGAATATATCTTTATAATTTCACACACCTTACACTGTTTGTTGATATTCTTTGAAGTAAACTTGAAAAATAAATGTAAAGAAACAAAGGTACACAGGCAGGAATCGAAGACGCTACCTCCAGTGTGGTAGCTGTGAAACTTTACCGCAGCGTTACGTTGACATGCTAGGAATATACGTAAGATTACAGGTATACAAATCAGGCAATGAACTTCAAAATCGATTTTCTCAAAAACGAAGGCCCGTCACTAAAGAACCGGATAGCCAGGTACTCAGTGTAAGGGTCTCTACAACATATTTGAAGCGCATCAAAATCTGTGATTTGCAGTATGGAGGTTCCCCTTGTCAGTGAAGCACTGTTTCCGCCACCGGGGCAAGGATTGGTACCGACAGGGCATACAGGCCCGTGTTTCGAGCTGGAGGAAGGCCATAGAACGGGATGGTGGTTACGTGGAAAAATAGGTTTGTAGATGAAACACCATTCTTTCGTTTGTGTAATTCTCATTATGTACAATAAAGAATTGTTGAAGAAAAAAGTGCGTTGCATTATTTTCTGGGCAAACCTCGTAATGCGCCGGTGTTGTTGAGCACAATACCACCGCCCGTCGCTCCGTAAATTTATGTCGCCGTGCCTCAGTTTGCCGAGCTTATTCCGGACCACATATCATGTTCCTTTAAAGCCGACGCTCGAAATTTCTGGCGGTGCTGACTGCTGTTCAACTGTTGCCATCCGCGAGTTCAAAGGCTGTCAAAACAGACGAAACAATCAGCGGACATGGAAATGGAAAGCTGCTGGCCGTCCGGTGCGCTCAAAAAAATAAAAAGAGGAGGGGGTTTGGGGGTAGGTGCAGAATTCTGCCTGGCCCGGGGCCGAATCCAATAACTGGCGGAGCCGCTATAGACCCGTAGAACGGGCCTCTCGGTAGTGTGCCAGGGAACGGGGATGGCCGCTGCGGCGTGGTGTGGCGAGGCACGGCAACTTTGCCTCCGGTCTTATTAAACGGCAATATTAATAAACGGCGTGGCAGGGCAGGGGTGAGCAGCAGGGGGTGGGCGGGGGAGGAGGGCATTCCCGCGCTGCCAGCCGGGGGCTCATAAGTCTCGCCACACGAGGGCGCAACCTGCTGTGCGTCGCAGCTGCCGTGCCTAATGAATACACCGTGCTACCGAGGTGTTCCGCCGCTCAGATTTTATGGCTGGGCGCAAGGCCCGCTTTGCGAGCTCGCCATTACTCCTCCATTTATTTATTACCTGTTCACGAGACCAATCACCAATATGAGTACAAAATAAGTAATCCCATTACTTCTGTCTTTAGAAAGAAACTTCATAAGAGTGCACGAGCAGAGGCGGCTGTTGTGTAAGAGCACAAGAGAACGTAAACACCTTAACTTTTGATACCTTTCGGATTTATTGGTTATTTTTCCTTGAATCTTGTTAAAGGTAATTTAGATACAGTGAAAGAATGCTACACTGAGCCAGAGATTGCGCCAAAGATTATTATTCCGCCGCCTCCACTGGCACAGTAGGAGTTCAGAGGATGTCGAGGGCAGTCGTTGTTCTGTTGGGGGAGAGACTAGGCGATCTGAGTGCTGACTGAAATGTTGCAATGTTCGGTTGCTGTAATGTATAGATGGAAGAAAATGTAATTGTGAGTATATATTTGGGAAAGGAGATGGGCTTTTGATTTATTATGCTGGTGTAATGGAATATTTTCGTCAATATATAATGAGGTAAAAAGGCATTACAGTTTTCTTGCTCGCAGGTACAGTCAACAAAGAAGCATCTGGCTCGTGTTCATTTATCAGACTTGTAATTCTGGTTTCTATGTGCAATTATATTATTTCTGGTTTTTTCAATTAGTTCATTGTAAATGGCGTTTAAAATATTTTGTCGTATTGAGAAAGAACAGAGCCAGATACATGTACGTTGAGTCACACTACCACACTCAGAACAGTTACACTTGTGCTTTGTTGTTTCGTAGCTTTTATAGCTGAAGGGGACTTGATTAATCAACTGTGTTAATGGAAATTCCTTTTCATTCTTTATTTTTATTTTATGCAGTCAGATGGCGTGCTAATAATAGTCAGAGCAAACCGGTTACGTGGCTTCGTAACCGGTCACACAGGTAGCAAAATTATTGCATTTATTCATTAATATTAGTCTTTTCCTTTTAATTAAGCCCCCATGCAACAGTAATCCGAAATACAAGGTAGTAGATTTAACATTACTATTTCCCTATCAAACTTCTCATCAGTGTTGCTAGCAAAGCTCCAGTTGTGCACTGTCTAAGGAGCTTTCCAGTGTGCGCAACTGGCGTGACGTAATTGCCTTACGGACCAAATGGAAAGGGCGTTCAATACGTTTTGCACCATCGTCTTTAATTTCTTTATTTTTTGCGGGAGGAGAATGAAATTTCATGTGAACATACTTGGAACATTTAGCTATACGTTGAGCCTACTCAATGTAGTAGCCTCCATCAGCTGTGACGCATCTTTCTATGATGTAAATGCAATTTCGTAAAATTCTGGGGATTGACTTTGACCCCATCGCTTGACACAGGAAATAAGGTCTTTCTCAGTATAAAATGTTTTGCCGCACAGGTGGGCTTTCAGACGACCAAAGAGGTAAAAATCAGACGGACCCAAGTCCGGAGTGTGGGGAGGATGAGGATCAATTCTCCAACCCATGTACCTGATTTTCTAAAGCATCATAAGGAGTGTATGGGGCGTGGCATTATCACGGTGTAGTCTGATGAGCTGACCCTCAAGCTGTGGTCTGTGGGTCTTGATGACACGTCGCAGCTTGTCCAATGACAAACAGTAATGGTCCCGGTTAATCGTGGATCCAGGTTCCAAAAAGTCAATGAAAATGACACCACACTGATTGCAGAAGAAGGAGGCCGTCACGTTTCGGCCTGCTGTTCGTCAAAGTCTTGGTTTCTTCATCCGAGGGGAGCCGGGATGACGCCACTCCATGGATTGGGTTTTGCTCTCGAGTTCGGACAAAAACATCCATGTTTCATCCGGGGTAATGACGCCGTCAAAAGACTGTTTCCACTCTTCAGTAAAGATCTTCATGACAGCCTCACACACATCCTTCCTCATCGTTTTCATTTCTCTTGTCAATAATCTAGGCACCCAACGTGCACAGATTTTTCTGTACCCTAGTGACTGTACCAGTGGTACCACACTATCCAATGACAAACGAATCATTTCAGAAAGCTGTGGTGTCGTCACGCATCTGTCATTTCCAATGATTTGATCAATGGTATCCTTATTCACATCACTCACTGCCGTCGATGGTTTACCGCATCGTGGATTGTCCAGTAGAGAGAAATCACCTTCTTTAATCGTGTGCAACCACCGCTGGATGTTGCTGCTACCCACTGTGTCCTCCCCATAAACAGCGAGCAACTTCCTGTGAATCGATGTGGCAGAGTCATCGCCGGTCTTGAAGAGGAACTCCATCACCGACCGTTGTCAGAACCTGACATCTACTACATGGTCGATTGTGGCTCAGCTCTAAATAAAAGAAAATACTTTTATATACCAACTTATCGCTACATGTTCCAAACATGTTCTCCAAAAATTTCATTCTCCTTCAGCAAAAAATAAAACAATTAGAGACTGCAGTGAAAATTTTTTGTACACCTTTGTACGTACGAATTTGATAAACAACGTGCGCTGTTCACGGTGTGCGCAGGTAGCCCTTACCACTACAAGTTTACATTAATGCCACCACATGGTAGCACTGCAGCTCATTTTTATACCCGTTTGCTTGGCTTAAATCCCGCTAGACGGTAGCACATTCCTCAGATAGGCCAATTCACTTGCTATATAGTTAACTTTAATCGAACATAAATATACGTTATTGTTATAAAGCTAGAAAAACCTATTTTGCTAGATTCTGGCTAAGACATAGTATCGTAAGTTTTGGACTTTCTCGTACAGTGGTCCATTTGAGGTACTGAGAACCATAAAGTACATCATCGTCAATTGTGTCCGCGGCTCGTGGTCTTGCGGTAGCGTTCTCGCTTCCCGCGCACGGGGATTCCGAGTTCGATTCTTGCCTCGAGATGGCTGGGTGTTGTGTGTCATTCATCATCATTTCATCATCATTGACTCGCAAGTCGCCGGAGTGGCGTCAATTAAAAAGAACTTGTAATACGGCGGCCGAACTGCCCCGCATGGGGCCTCCCGGCCAACAATGCCATACGATCATTTCATTTCATTTCATCGTCGATTGTGTGACTGTAGCATTTATTCGTGTTTCTGATAACTGTTGATCTTACGATGGGCCAGGTTGATCCATGCTGGAGGTCCTAATTATACATATCAACAGTCACGAAAAGCAGCCTGACTGGTTTCTTTGATATTCACTTAAGCGAATCATTGATGACTGCGTACTTTTGGCTCTAGTGATTCTCAGTGCCTCATTTCTATAACATTCAAGTGATAATGTCGGTAGACAGTACTATTTGAATTTAACTATTTCCAGCAATGGCTGTTTGTATTTGAAGTTGGTTATTTACTGGGCAGGAGTCTGCTTTCGCGTACAGTGTAAGCATGAATTCTGTTGATCTGTTTTTAATTGCTAACAGAAAAGAAAATTACCAGTCGCGACGGAACTAGGGCCTTCCAGACCAGATCCGTTGCCCGAGAAAGCAACGAAATCAAATAAACGTGACTACAAGCGAACAATGATGTGTATAATCAGCGTAAGTTGTTGTGTGGGTGCAACGTAAGAATCTCTTATTTTCAGCCTGCAAGTCATTTCGTTAACTAATACATATGTTAGGGATGTTGCATATTTGCAAAAAAAGAAAAAAATACGAAATCTCCAACACTGGGAAACGGAGAGTAACGAAAACATAAAGATTATTTCGTTCTTGTCCTAACTGTAATTAATTGTGTACAAAACAACAAAATTACCCAGAAATAATTATTTCCTCTTTAAGACAAGTTATACATGCTATTACTGGCTGTAGGTGTAGTTGTATAAATACACTCCTGGAAATTGAAATAAGAACACCGTGAATTCATTGTCCCAGGAAGGGGAAACTTTATTGACACATTCCTGGGGTCAGATACATCACATGATCACACTAACAGAACCACATGCACATAGACACAGGCAACACATCATGCACAATGTCGGTACTAGTACAGTGTATATCCACCTTCGCAGCAATGCAGGCTGCTATTCTCCCATGGAGACGATCGTAGAGATGCTGGATGTAGTCCTGTGGAACGGCTTGCCATGCCATTTCCACCTGGAGCCTCAGTTGGACCAGCGTTCGTGCTGGACGTGCAGACCGCGTGAGACGACGCTTCATCCAGTCCCAAACATGCTCAACGGGGGCAGATCCGGAGATCTTGCTGGCCAGGGTAGTTGACTTACACCTTCTAGAGCACGTTGGGTGGCACGGGATACATGCGGACGTGCATTGTCCTGTTGGAACAGCAAGTTCCCTTGCCGGTCTAGGAATGGTAGAACGATGGGTTCGATGACGGTTTGGATGTACCGTGCACTATTCAGTGTCCCCTCGACGATCACCAGAGGAGTACGGCCAGTGTAGGAGATCGCTCCCCACACCATGATGCCGGGTGTTGGCCCTGTGTGCCTCGGTCGTATGCAGTCCTGATTGTGGCGCTCACCTGCACGGCGCCAAACACGCATACGACCATCATTGGCACCAAGGCAGAAGCGACTCTCATCGCTGAAGACGACACGTCTCCATTCGTCCCTCCATTCACGCCTGTCGCGACACCACTGGAGGCGGGCTGCACAATGTTGGGGCGTGAGCGGAAGACGGCCTAACGGTGTGCGGGACCGTAGCCCAGCTTCATGGAGACGGTTGCGAATGGTCCTCGCCGATACCCCAGGAGCAACAGTGTCCCTAATTTGCTGGGAAGTGGCGGTGCGGTCCCCTACGGCACTGCGTAGGATCCTACGGTCTTGGCGTGCATCCGTGCGTCGCTGCGGTCTGGTCCCAGGTCGACGGGCACGTGCACCTTCCGCCGACCACTGGCGACAACATCGATGTACTGTGGAGACCTCACGCCCCACGTGTTGAGCAATTCGGCGGTACGTCCACCCGGCCTCCCGCATGCCCACTATACGTCCTCGCTCAAAGTCCGTCAACTGCACATACGGTTCACGTCCACGCTGTCGAGGCATGGTACCAGTGTTAAAGACTGCGATGGAGCTCCGTATGCCACGGCAAACTGGCTGACACTGACGGCGGCGGTGCACAAATGCTGCGCAGCTAGCGCCATTCGACGGCCAACACCGCGGTTCCTCGTGTGTCTGCTGTGCCGTGCGTGTGATCATTGCTTGTACAGCCCTCTCGCAGTGTCCGGAGCAAGTATGGTGGGTCTGACACACCGGTGTCAATGTGTTCTTTCTTCCATTTCCAGGAGTGTATATTTGTAAGCATAACTGTTATACAGTAGATGCTATTAATTCCACACTCTCATATTTATCTGAATCAAACTTTGTGAACATCCAGAATGCATACTCACGAGCCAGCAGCCTAACTGACGAGCCAAAACATTATGACCACTCCCCACGACGCGGTAAGGAAAGTATTATGCTGGTGCGTAAGTTCGCAGCGTTTTTGTTTTGATATATTGGTTTTCCGGTCGTTATGACTTGGTTCATCAATTGTCAAATTTTATTTGTAGTTCATTGTTGTTTGAGTTTACATAATGTCTCTTTATTATTTGGAGATGAGGACGCTAGAAAGTGCAGTGCCAAGTGGAGAAATCAGAACGTTTCCGACATTTTCCTCTGTCTGGGTGCAGTAGAGGCGTCACAGCAGCGAAGGGAGTCAGAAAAACATGCAGTGTGTGTGAGCATAATGCGATTGGACAGAAAAATGTTTTCCTCGTTTTGAGGAGAATAGTTATAACATTAGTGACCCCCCACGTTCAGAAAGACCTTCGGGGTTTGATGAGGCTCGTTCAGACGCAATAATCCACAACGGTGCACGCCACTGCATTCGAGAACTGGCAAAGGCGATGAACTGTGATCATTCTGCCATGGTGCGCCATTTGCATGCAGTGCGGAAAGTTTAAAAGTCGGGTGTATTGCCGCTGCGTGATCTAAGCCAAAATCTCAAATATCAGAGGGCGGCCATATGTGCATCTCTGCTTGATCGTCATTAAATGGCTCGAGAACAGCACCGACCGCTCCTACTCTTTATCATTATTGGTGGCGATAAATAGTGTCTTTATGCTAACGTAATGGCGTGTAGCCATGCATGGAAGTGAAACATGGACGACAGACAGGTTAGACAAGAGAAAATAGAAACTTTCGAAATTTGACGGTACAGAAAAATACTGAAGATTAGACGGGTGGATCACGTAACTAATGAGGAGGTACTGAATAGAGTTGGGGAGAAGAGGAATCTGTGGCACAACTCGACTAGAAGAAGGGATCGCTTGGAAGAACGTGTTGAGGCGTTAAGGGATCACCAATTTTGTACCAGAGGGAAGCGTGGAGCGTAAAAATATTACAGGGAGACCAAGAGGTGAACACGCTAAGCAGCGTCAGAAGGTTGTAGGTTACAGTTGTTATTCGGAGACGAAGAGGCTTGCGCAAGATAGTGTAGCATGGAGAGTTGCATCAAAGCAGTCTCTGGACTGAAGGCTACAACCACCAACAACAACACGCTAACATATGGAAAAGAAAGGAATGTTTGAGACCGAAGGAAGCAGCAACTACCCATGCAAAGACTTGCGCGTACCCACAAAAGAAAATGTTTTGCATCTGGGTGGAATAGCAACGGCGAGGTGTACAACGAACTGCTTCCCCGAGGTGTAACCATCACTGGTGACATTTACTGTCAACAACCGACACGGCTCGCAGAGGCAGTCCAACATCTAGGACCAGGAGGACTGTGTGCGGTGCTGCTACTCCACGGTAAATCCAGTCTGCGTTCTGCTCTACTACCGGAGTTAGATTGGGAATCTCTTCAGGAAGAGTTTATTTCGTGATACGTTTGCCTCTTTTAAGAATAGATTTCGGCTATCCACTTTCCAAATGGAAGAATGCTTCTCCTGGCACAAGACATAGTTCTCTGTTTGCTGCTTTCGTGATGATACTTCTCTTCGACTTTTCAAACTGAAAGTGGCAGCATCCAGGAGTTTTGATGACGTCAATGGTGACCTTCTTCCAGTCTCTCACTTTGCAGTCGTCCGACCCCAAATGCACCACCGTGGCGAATTTTTCAAATGGTTCAAATGACACTGAACACTTTGGCATTTAACTTCTGAGGTCATCAGTCCCCTAGAACTTAGAACTAATTAAACCTAACTAACCTAAGGACATCACAAATATCCATGTCCGAGGCAGGATTCGAAGCTTTGACCGTAGCGGTCGCGCGGTTCCAGACTGAAGCGCCTACAACCGCTCGGCCACCACGGCCGGCGGGAATTTTTCCATTACGCCGACGTGTAATGCAGGGTTTTCAATTACACTCACTTTTGAAAATTTTCTCTCCATGTTCCCAAAGACTCTTATCAGGGGGTACAAAAGAATGCCGACGATCGGGAACCACACTTCAACGCTCTCTACGTATACTGGAGCAGCGTAAAGGAACCAGTTCATCAACATCCCAATCATTATTGTGTTCTTGTTTTGCCTACCGCAACCATTCTAAAAGAGGCAGAGTTTGGTGGCACCATGCAAACTGTTGTTAAGCAGTTGATGATGAAGAAGTGAAGCAAACTGATTCGACCCCTTTGCAAATTCGTTCTCCAGCCAAACATACGAGGTCACATTGTCTTTCCTCTGACTGTTCGTAGAGGAAACTCGGAAACCTTGAAATTATACATCTGTCTGGAATAATAAGTCGCCTGATCAGGATCTTTTAGAGGGACTAAATTTTTCTCGCAGTCATAACTTAAAATTAGTTGACCTTCGGTGACTTCCTTCAGTCTTTCATAACAAAAACATCACTCCAAATTTTGTGAGCTGTAACCTGATACTCCAAATTTTTCTTTTCCACTGGCCGGTTTTTCAAGGACGAACATGTAGAGTATGTGTCAATATAAGGTGCTCCGAAGCCAATATTAAAATTATTGCAGAACATTGCCCGGTAGTAGTCATACTTTACGTTCAGGTCAGGATGTTTGTCACAGGACATTTCCCACATTTTTACGTTTAATTCACTGGGCGAGTATTGACGATATAGCATTTTTCCTCTATAATAGTGACTTTCGATCGGCCTTAATTGTTTAATATGTCTGACAACTGCATTTTTCCTATCTTCGTACAGCTTCGTTCTTCTGTCACCACCTCTTCTTTCATTGATAGCATGTGAGGAATCGTACATTATATTCTGACAAATTTTCTCACTCAGATTTTTTTTTATCTGCCAAATCCCCATGAAAGTCGCTCTGCAAACCCTGATGTTTATGGAAACTCCTTCGCGGTTTTTTGGAAGCACAAAATCCGTAATTAGTTGCTTTCTTGGTACTTTGTCTCTTGTAAAATTAGATGTTCAAGGAGATGACACAGTGATATGCTTCCGAATGTAGCTGCTCTGCCATTCTCGATTATTTTGTTCGTAAAATTTTTGATGGATCCGTCTTACGCCCTGCATAGTGATTTCCTTACATTCCAGCTTTCCAGCACGATGTTTACAGTTTGGCGTCTGTGGAAACCCTTTCGGTTGGTACTTACAGATAAATGAAATATGAAATTGAAAACCAACTGATAGTAGTTTAATGTCAAGGCAATCAGAAGTTCAGTGTTTCTATTTTCAGATACGTTGAATTCACAAGAAATGTGTTTCAGAAAAGGTTAGGTAATAAGCGGTCATTAGTTCCAACAAAATTAAACCTGTAATGAATATGTGAATATTACTATAAGCAGTGGTCTTCCTTACCTCTTCCTTTTCTCGACGTTTCGTTTCCATTGCTTGTGATTAACACTTATCTCAGCTCTATTGCCGTAGGGTTCGTCCAAATGTACTTCAATAGTAGATATTTCTTCTTTATTATCCTTGTCCGTTTCGAACTGTGCTACAATATAACTGCCTGCAAAGTCGTTTTAAAATACACAGTGGAACGAGTGTGCTGGTCGATCTTTTTATCATGTAACAATGCCTTCTCGCACTTTCCTTCCTACAATGTAGCAATAGAATCAAAAACATACGAGAATCTACCCAGTACTGTCAACCCAAACATTTTAGTCATATACAGGGTGAGTCACCTAACGTTACCGCTGGATATATTTCTTAAACCATATCAATTCCGCAGACCGAACGTGAGGAGAGGGGCTAGTGTAATTGTTTAATTCAAATCATACAAAAATGCACGGAAGTATGTTTTTTAACAGAAATCTACGTTTTTTAAAATGGAACCACGTTAGTTTTCTTAGCACATCTGAACATATAAACAAATACGTAATCAGTGCCGTTTGTTGCATTATAAATGTTAATTACATCCGGAGATATTGTAGCCTAAAGTTGACGCTTGAAACCTCCGACGTTCAGTTGCGTGTTGTAAGAGACACGGGCCACAGTCGGCGAGCAGCATCTGCAGGGACATGTTTACGATGACGACCGTGTTTACGAGTGTGGTTGTAGTGCACTGTTGTGTTTTGGTCTAGCTGTCGCAGTGTCCGCCTGTAGCGCTTGCTGCTATTATTATTCTGCATTCGTCTCCGCACGCAGACCAACTGTAGTATACCGAGTTATAAGACGTCTGTGATAGTGTAGTGTTGTAGGAACTGCGACCATGGTGTATCCGAACTCTGAAAAGGCGGAGATGATAGGCATCTATGGCGAGTGTCGACGAAATGCAGCTGAAGCCTGCAGGGTGTATGTAGAACGGTACCCGGACAGAGAGTATCCAACGTGCCGCACATTGCAAACATCTACCGCCAACTGTATGCAACTGGTATGGTCGTAGCACGCAAACGGGTCCGTAACAGGCCCGTCACAAGAGAAGCGGGTGCAGTTGGTGTGTTACCTGCTGTTGCCATGAACCCACACATGAGTACACGGGACATTGCGAGAGCCGGTGGACTGAGTCAAAGTAGTGTCATGCGCATACTGCATCGTCACCGCTTTCACCCGTTTCATGTGTCGCTACATCAGCAATTACATGGTGATGACTTTAATCATCGAGCGCAATTCTGTCAATGGGCATTAACAGAGAATGCGTTGCAATTCTACCTGTTTACCGATGAAGCGGGTTTCACAAACCACGGGGCAGTGAATCTACGGAACATGCATTACTGGTCCGTGAACAATCCTCGCTGGCTCACACAGGTAGAGCGACAGCGACCGTGGACTGTAAATGTATGGTGCGGAATCATTGGCGACCACCTCATTGGTCCTCACTTCATTGCAGGGGCCCAAACAGCTGCAACATACATCGCGTTTCTACAGAATGATCTGCCAATGTTGCTCGAAAATGTCCCACAGGAAAAGTGTCTACGTATGCGGTATCAGCATGACGCAGCACCTGCACTTTCCGCAATTAACACTAGGCTGACCCTTGACAGGACTGACCTAACGCGTAGAAACAATCTCCTTTCCGCCCGCACGCCATTTCGACGCCTCATTTTAAAATACTTATAACCGTTTTTGAAGCCCGATCGATACATTATTACATAGACCGTGAAAACCTGTACAACAAAGTGCCTCTAACTCAATTTTCCATTTTTGGTCACGTAGTCGCTTCCGCAACTGGGCTACTCATATTCACTCAGACTGTCTCCACATCTCCACTTCAGCAGCAAGTGACACATCAGAGTGGACCAAGACACAGTTCTGCTTCTTACATCAAGATACACGGTATGTTTTTAAATGTTTTACTAGCAGCTTCAACCAGGCGTGTGTGGCTTTACATGTAATGACGCTACATCTAGCTTCTTACTGGAAGTCATTTGATAAAGAAGAACACGAAGAATAACTGGGACGGCAACATAGTCCAAAATATAAATATATATAGTGTCAACCATTTAGCTGTACATCCTACACAAACTCGTCTGTTATAAAAAAACCGACGGCAGTTTTTTTATTGCTAAATGAGGTATTACCCTCACAAAACGACAAAAAATGAGCTTCGTGTACCTCGGCGAGCGGCTTCAGTGGAAAAAAAATACGTTTCTCTAAAAATGTGCTGTGTTTATTCAGGCCTTATTATGTTAGGAGAAGAGACAGTGTTTCGAAGATGAATGATGCTCTCACGTAATATTTTTCTACAGGAAACCACAATGGACGGGTAATAAGCGCTTCCTAAGGAGAGCGGTTATAGTACACCATGTCGTCCGTAATAAGTGCGGTCCAGTTTGATGAGCTCAAAATTTACTGAGCACACTGTTTTCCCTACACGCAGAGCTTAGTAGCGTACGGCGTGAGCCTTTACTCTCCGAACAAGAAGAGATTAAGGGGAATTGTTCCAGTTTTAAAGTGCACGCTATCACACTGCAATTCTTAAATCTGGCGTCTGACCATTATGGTCTGCTGATGCTATGGTGATTTTTTAGTCTGTCAAATGAATCGTAGAGATTAATGACCTCACTGCTTGTCAGTAGTGTCTCTCTGAGTTGAAATTTTTGATCCTGTAGCCGCTATGAATCAAGACACAAAGGAATTACTGACATTAGCTGCCAGTGGGCACTGATTTAAATCAGTGGGCAAAGTTGAAAATGTGTGCCGGACCGGGATTCAAACCTGGGCCTCCTGCTTCTACGCACATGCTCTGACCACCGCGACGCCGGAACACACTGGTCATCGCAGCTGCAAGGACTGTCCCGTCAAACCCAAATTCTAAAGTTATCCACACACTGCTCATATAGTGCCCCTTTTCCATTATACTCAATGCTCATCGTGATTTAGGTTTTCCGTTATTACTCTAAATCGCTACAGGCAAATGCCGGGATGCTTCCTTTGAAAGGGCACGGCCGACTTTCTCCGCCATCCTTTCCTAATCCGATGGCACCGATGACCTCACTGTTTGGTCCCCTGCCCAAAGTCAACCATTCAACTGCTAAATGAGAGTGGCAAGTAGTGGTACGATGTCACGAAGTACGCTAAATGTATTTTAGGAATTTCTCGCATAAATGACACATCCTGGTTTAGTTTAAAGATTAACAGCGATGCTAACGACGGTGGAAGTGAAATGTTGTTGTAGACGACAGACATGATCCTATAGATTATTTGGAAATCATTACCTATACTACGCTTAATTTGCATGTCTGGGTTGGAAACCCTCACTAGCTATTCCATTGTCTTTCTTCTCCTGTTTCATAGCTTCTGTCAGCTAGAATGGCTGGAGTCAGCGTCAATCGCTAGGTCGGTAGCTGCCACCTTGTTCATCGCCGTTACTCATGTTCGTCGCTATTTCCTGTCTCCAATGTTTTGACCGCGTGTACCTGCCGCTAACTTCTAACTCTTGACGTCATTACCGCCGCCGCCGATGCCCCGCTGTCCCTGTCGCTGGCGCCACTGTCAGCTGCTGTCGCCTCCGCCCCATCGGCCCAGACGTCGCTCCTGTCATCCCGTGTCACCTCAGAGACACTTCACTGCCGGTCGCTTGCCATCGCCTGAACTCCGCACCAAACAGCCGACGTCGTCCTCAAAGCCGCTCATCGCCACCTACCATCACCTACCTTCCCACTGCGTCAATAATGGACACTTCTCCGTCTCCTGCTCCACCTGTCCTCTCACCCACCACCCTACACTTATCCTCGCGAACTTAGAATTTCTTCTCCTACCACAATCACAACAAATGCATATCTCTCCCTTGCATCATCTCCCTACTGGTTCTCTTCCACCCAATAATAACTAACCACCACAGGTACTACTGGCACACGAATTACAAACGGCCGAGCAACAGTAGAAATGGCTGAATCGCAACCATCCCTTCCATAAGCTACAACACATCAATGGACGCAACCTATGCTGAAGGACTTGCAAAGTCTTCAGGTAAATCTCAACGGCGCTATATTGAACCACCTGCCATCCATTTTTGCCTCCAAGAATCACGAAGGAAGCACATCAAAACCGAACTGACACTTCTATCAGTCCCACACCCAAAAGCCCGAACTCAACCAGAGAATACAGTGTACCTGGTCACAATTCTTCCCCCTCTAACTTTCTCCACTGCCATTCACACTTCCTTTCCCTCTAATCAAGGCACAAAATTTATCGAACCCAAAACCCTCACCCTCGACCTTTAAAAAAATCGCCAAAACTCCAAATGCAACAGATTATTCCGAACTAAGACCGTGCCCTAATAAAGTTCGCAAATCCCTGCTTCCTTATTTACCTCCTCTGCAAGATTCCTCACATTCCCTTTGGTCCTCAAGCCTCTTCAATGCTTCTCACCATCTTCCCAAAGGGTTAAACAACGTTAACGTCACTGTTCTGTTCGCAAAGATCGACCTCATCGAAGTGACATTTGAATTGTGCTCCCACATCAATACAGAAACCAAAGAGCCCTCCGCGCTATCAATGACAGGGCCCCACCTATCTCGTCCGTGTTTTTACAGAATCTGCCTTCACAAAAGATGATTTCTTTAAAGAGGGAGCCCCAGTATACCACTACCAAGTTGAAACTTATAAAACCCATCTCAGTTCTACTGCTGTCAAAAGTGTGTCTGATACAGTGATTACCCCATAGACGATTTCAGAAACCAACCCACCCGTCCACACTGTAAAACATCTCATGTTCCTAAACATTGCCCTTGAATTAACGCCTCTCTTACCTGCAACAGCTGCAACGACTCCCACCTATATTGCGAAATAAAGTCTCAAGTTCCAAGCTGACACATTTAAACTAACTATTCCAATACGTTGACTCGTCGTGCTTATCTCAACAATTGCCTCTGCCCACATCCCACGTCTGGAGATAATATTAAAGTAACATTCATGACAATTGTACTCCGAAACATCCACTAATTCAGCGACCACATACGCTCCGACAACTCCTCCCTTACTGCTCACTCCTTATTCTATCTTAACACCCAAGCTACCTACTCCAACAACCAGGTGTATTTCGTCTTAAATCTCCTCGATATCCTAGGCTAAAACCTCTCTAAGCCTCTCCCACACACACACCACTCCCAAACCCTTATCGTGCCGCGACAGCACCACAACACACCATGCCACAACGTCCATTACCTGCCAACAAATAATGTCCAATTTATGCATACCCTGTCCTAACATAGGTCACTCCAAAAGAAATACACATTTCTTTTAAAAAATCCATCTTTTATTCTACATGTTTGGAAGTTTCACAATGTGTAGATACATTCTTTAGGAACAATATTTTCATTTCTCCACATAATTTCCATCCCTATTAACTGCCTTACGCCATCTTGGAACCAGCGCCTGTATACCCGCACGGTAAAATTCTGGACCAACCTGTTGGAGCCACTGTTTGACAGCGAGAACAAGGAAGTCATCATCTTCAAACTTTGTTCTATGAAGAGAGTCTTTCAGTTTCCGAAAGCGATGATAGTCACATGTAGCCAGGTCAGGACTATAAGGCGGGTGTTTCAGTGTTGTCCATCCGTGTTTTGTGATCGCTTCAATGGTTTTTTGACTGAAAGGTGGCCGTGCACCTTCGAGCAACAGCAAAACATGCTGCTTTTGCCGATGTGGTCGAACACGACTCAGTCGAGCTTGAAGTTTCTTCAGTCGTGACATGTGCATCAGAATTTATGGTGGTTGCACTTGGCATGATGCCCACTTCGGAATCGAAAAACACCATAGCCATAACTTTTCCAGCAGAAGGTGTGGTTTTGAATTTTTTTTTTTCCTTGGGTGAATTTGCATGATGCCACTCCATTGATTGCCTCTTCGTGTTTGGTGAAAAATGATGGAGCCATGTTTCATCATCTGTTACAATTCTTCCAAGAAATTCATCTCCACCATTCTCGTGCTGTTCCAAAAGTTCGCTGCATACCGTTTTTCTTGTTTCTTTGTGAGCCACTGTCAACATCCTGGGAACCCAACTGGCACAAACCTATTTTAACGCCAACACTTCCAGTATTCTGCAAACACTTCCTTCCCCTAACCCAATGTAGTGTGACCATTCTTTCACTGTGATGCGCCTGTCAGCAGTCACCTATTGATTAACTCTCTGCACATTGTCTGGAGTGTGTGAAATACGATGCCTGCCGCTGTGATGACAATCCTTAATATTGCCGTGCCCGCATTCATCACGTAACCTGCTTGCCCACAGACTAACTGTACTGCGATCGACAGCAGCATCTCCAGACACCTTTTTCAACCTTTTGTGGATGCTTCCCACTTTCTCATTTTCACAGCACAGGAATTCTATGACAGCACGTTGCTTCTGACGAACGTCAAGTGCAGCAGCCATCTTGAAGACATGCTGCGACGGCGCCACTCATGGGAACAGGTTGAACTAAGTTTGAAAACAAGCGGGAAGGATGTATCTACATACTGTAAAACTTTCACACAACCAGAATGGAAACTGTATTTTTACAAAAATAGTGTGAATTTTTTTGGAGTGACCTCGTAAAATCGGTGCCTTCGTTTTATATGAGACCTCCCTCCAACGCCATCAGCCGTTCCGAACTTCACCCTATATCCTACATTGTACAGGTAATCCCCTCCTTTTGTTCAAAGGCACACTTGCCGTCAGTCACCAAAAGAATATTCTTATTCAGCCGCAACCCTTATATAATGCTCGTACTGGACACCTTATCCTTAGCCTCTTTTTCAAAATCTTAAACTTTACTCGGCCTCCATAAATTTCTAACATACTTACCGCATCACCTATGAGTTCCTCACCCACGCAGATAGTACCTTTCCCACTTATGTCATTGCCACTGTTATTAACATCCGCACCAGTTTCACTGCAGAACTCCAGCGCTGGCGTCCATTTACAGACTCTCCGCAAGATGGCATTGTCCCCGTCCCGCAGCAACCCTCTCTCTGAAAGTAACATCACTTCAGATGTCGTCTTAGCATCTCCCAGCCTCCTTGGATGCCTCACTGCCTCGATCCAACTGGAGGTGACCCACCTCTTCCACTCCTATATACTACCTCATCTCAATATCTGTCCTAAAGTTATCCTAGTATACTCACACATCAACTGGAACGCCTCCTCGATAGACACCTAGACTTGCAACCACACACTAATCTTCCATCAGAGTGATGATACCACTCATCCCACGTCCTTACCGCAGCAGACCTTGACAGACGTTGTAAACGCCCTAATTCCTACCAAGACCACATTTCCTCATAATCCCACCCTTCGCTCATACGCCCTACTTCTTCGAGAATCTCATAACTTACACTGCTCCTTTCTACAGAATAGTGAGCAGGAATGCTCACATACCACTGACGGAAACAGAGATACATCAACGAATTATTAGTGCTATAAAACGCCGAGAACGGCGTCATACATGCTCCATATTCAATGCTATACACCCCATTAATTTCTTCAAGAAGTGGATATCATCCTTCGACTTATTGTTAGTAATTCGTTTCCTCACTACCCGCTATTCAAATGGTTCAAATGGTTCTAAGCAGTACGGGGCTCTAAGCATTACGGGACTTAACATTTGAGATCATCAGTGCTCTAGACTTAAAACTACTTAAACCTAACTAACCTAATGACATCACACACATCCATGCCCGAGGCAGGATTCGAACATTAATAGTAGCACCAGCGCGGTTTACACTGAAGCACCTAGAACCGCTCGGCCACAGCGGCCGTCACCCGTTCTTCTACGACAGTCCGTCCCAACATGACAACCTGGTCCTGACGATCCTCATTTCGATAACTCCCCATTCCCTACATTACACGAACGCACAAATAACCTTGCCCCACTTATAGTTCCGAGCTTGCACTACTTGGAAAACATACTGCAAACAGAAATAAATGCACCAAACACCTCGCGTGACAAAAACAAGCACCTCACAAAAAACGCAACACTTCCCCTGAACAGTACTGCATTATCTATCAACATCAATAATCAATAATTCTTTCTAGTCACCTCTGCTTTCACACGTTACAATCCTGAACCATGGAGGAGCTTCAAAATCCTAGTTTTCCTCAAGCTGCATTGCCTGCTACTGATAATTTCTCTTACCATACTGTCAGACGCACCACAGGATGTAGCAAACTCGTTGAATCTGATGTGCCCTAAGGGGGTACATTCACTGGCATAACGGTGGGTTCACTGGTTTGCTTATTACAAAATAGACATGAATATTTACTTGAGTTTGTATAACCCAGGAATTTTTTGCATATTTACAACTTTCTGTGAATATTAAAGTATCACCTGATACAGATAATTTTACAACACTCTTCTCTTGAATACTATCTGAGATAATGTTCACGTTATATTCTACAAAAAACATTCAGCACACGGGGGCCTATCGAAGATGATGCTTCTATCTTTATCGTTGACTGTGGGGAGGGGGGGGGGGGAGGGGGGAGCGTTCCTCTGCTTAGACGTAAGTAGAGCATCGATTGCGGCGGCGTAGCGAAACTCTACGAGGCGCGGCTATGTCGGCATTTCTCATTCGGCGGTACGGCAAGTAGCTACTTAAATCTTGTGCGGTTTTGTTGCGGGGTGCCGAACTTGCTTTGGCACCCCGCTCTTCGGACGACACAATAGAATCTACCCTCTCCTGAAACATCCATCAACACCTGACCAACACCGCCTCCTTCCTGTTAATGTGTGGCTTCTATCTCAGCTTCTTCAACTCCTGTGCCCCGTCTCCTATCCTAGAAGCTCAACAGCTAAAAATCGATTACCTTTGTAAGTTTTGACTTGGAAAAAGCCTGTCAGTGTGAGAGAGTTCTGTTAGATCCCTCTCATATATATATATATATATATATATATATATATATATATATATATATATATATATATATATATATAATTTTCTAAATTGTACATCGCGTTTGGTCTCTTGCTGAATGTCTGAAAATACGAATAACCTCTGAGAAATATGTGTGACATTGTATTCTGTAGAATTGCATGTTTGATAAATGATAATCTGACTCCACACTCCTGATACATTTCATAATGCTGCTAATATGAAAATCCAGTCGACATAAACTGGTGAAAGGAACATGGCAATATACTTGGCGTATGTCTCGCTGCTTGCACTTCAACAGAGACATCGGTCTGCAGTGACTAAAAGTCGACTAAGACTGGTTTTCACCTAAATTTCATGCGAGCATACACATAGTGGAAGTAATTGCAGTCACCGTCGCAATTGGCTCATTTTAGTAGTTAACTCGCAGGGCAAAGATAGGTATGTCAGATTTTTGAAATAACATTATATTCGTCTGATGCACCTAATTCTTATTGCATTCATGTGTCTCTAGGGGCAGAGCGATCCTTTTCTGCCCTTATAAAATGGAGAACCTTTCGTAATATATACAGAACACTGCCTCGGGCTGTTACTTACGAGTCCCTTTCAAACTCGCCATGGGTCAGTCAGATCAGAATTTCAGTGGAATGCCCTGTCGAGGCCAACCTTCTGATTGACGGTCCAAATTTGCCTCCTGCAGTCATGATGGCACCAACAGCGAAGAAACAGCTTAGAATTTCGCAATGGTATACCCCCAGTCAATTGAGATTAGACAGTTTGTTGATTAAGTAGAAAGTTACACGTTTGCTAGACTGGCGACATCAAAACTAGACATCTGTGAGTACTGTCTTGGTTTAGCTAACATACTTTCGAAAATGGTCTGTAGGAAGATGTGAGCCTTTGCTCCTATCTCATAGGCTAGCGCCAAGACAAGAGCTGTCTTTAGCTGCTAATAAGTGGCGTGCTTCTTTTCCTGAAGATGAGAGGACTGGAGTCATGTGGAAACTTTTGTCTCTTCCCGTATGTCAACTAAGAAGCACGAGTCCTGGTTGGCTAACGCGGGTTTCTGGCCGAATTATTGTTGGCGTGAAGTTAGAGTTAGAGAACCGAAAAGTTCTGAGATCGGTGGAGTGATATTCGGTTTTGGAGTGTGGTAGAAGAGCACACTGTTTCAGAAAACGATGAAGGAGAGTGGCTTTTTGATTATGAGATTAATAGAGGGCAATTCGAGATTCAAGACTACAACAGGAATGGCAGATCTTGAGAACCTTGTCATCAAGTTAGTCACTACGCAGCAACAGTCATTATTCTTAATTTTAACATGTAAATTTTTTCATTATTCAGGACTTAACATTTGTTACAGTGCATCCTGCGTTATCATGACTTGCTCGTTATGTTACTCAGTGGACATATTAAGTATGGAGCATGTCTAACCTCTCAGTAGCATGGGTAACGAAATTATTTCTGTCAGATCATTGAAATGCGATTCAGTCGCGATCTCTTGAAGTAACGCGTCTTTATACTGTATTTCCCAGTACCATGCGGACCCTCCATAAGTCAAAATATTTCCTGTTATTTTGGACAAAGACATTCGTCATGCTCAGTTTTTCCCATGTCATTAGATCTTTGTGAAATGAATGTGAATTAACCGAATTCCTATTGATATCATTTCGGTAGCTAGTACCGAATATGGTTTGAGGGTAAATCGAAGAAAGATGAAAGTAATGATAAGAAGCGAGAAACTTAACATTGGAACTGGTGACAACGAAATATACGAGGTTAAGGAACTATTCTATCTAGGCCGCAAAATAAACCATGTCAGAAAGCAGACTAGAGCTGGGAAAGGGCGTTCATGGCAAAGAGAAGTCTACTAGTATCAATCATAGGGCTTATTTTTGAGCCGTGGTAAAAATTGCTGTTTTGAAGAGCGCGCTGCAGCGCGTAGTGTGAAGCAGTCGCCCTCCGTTTCTGACGGTAGCGCCGCTGTGGCAATTGCAGCTTTGGTGTCTCCCTCTAGTGGCAAAGGGGAAAGGTTGCGTGTTCACGTGCATTTAAGGAGCAGTATGAGCTCGCCAGTCGGTCATTCTCTCGTCCCCAGCTTGCTAGTCTGTTTCTCGCCCACATTTGTTCGGCACTTAGTGCTAGTGTGTCTGTCGTTCGGAGTGCTAATATGTCTGTCGTTCGGAGTGCTAGTATGTCTGTCGTTCGGATCAGCCTTTAAAGCGAGCAAAACGAGTCTTTCCACTCCGCCAGTAAGAGAACTCAGCGAGTAGTCGTCCGGTCGGATCTTAGTTCCTGCATCTGAGTCTGCGTGTTAGGCCGCCAGTCTGCTCGAGTTTCCTCAGGCAATGGTCACTGGCGGTTGGATCGATCGGTTGGTCTGTCGCGCACTGAGACACAAGATGACTTGTCCGTCTTGAGCGCCGGATCATGAGAGGTCGCCACGTGAGTCCAGTGGGCCGCGGCGTATAGCGAGGGGTAGTCGACACGAAAGCAACAGGAGTCAACCCACGACATCGGTCTGGCCGGTGCGATCTGCGACGCCGTGACACGGGAGATCGGCGCGCCTTCTTGTGTCCGTTGAAGCGGCTGGCAGCGGACGGTTCGGGAGAGCGATTTGGAGGTGCTGCGCCAGGTCTTCTCGAGAAATAGCAGTTTATTAGAAGTTAAGTGATTTGTGATATGTTGTTTGATTTACTCTTGTAAAATTTGATGAGGTCACCAGCCGTTTTGCTTTGGGGTCGTCCCATCATTCTTCTCCGTTAGCACACCCGCGGGAAGGTGGTTGTTTATAAATTGGGTGGTCCGTTTTTCCTTTTTGTAGTTGGAGCAGGTTAGAGCAACCTGCGGTTCGGGTTGTTCGGTAATCTCCCTATCAATGTACCGTACATTAGTAGCTGCCTCTGTCATGTTTGTCGGATTTGGTGTGTTAACGAATTTATTGCTTGGAGTGTAACGGCCTAATACCTGAAATATGTTTTGATCTTTGGAACCTTTCATATTCTAACCTATGATCTTGAGAGGCGGTATCTGTGTACTGTAAAGCATCTTAACTATTGTTTGGCCAATCTTGTAGAACTTTACATAAGATTGCATTTCATGGGCTTTTATTTAAATGATCATTTTAGTATATAAAGTTGCCACCTTGTCACCGTAAGACTCTTTTTAGAAGTTAAGAAAAGTTGCACGTTCGGTGGCAAGGTTAACATTTTAATTGTCAGTATTTTGTACCATTTCCATCCCTCCTACAGTGGGGTGCATAGTTTTTGTGCTTGGGTAAATTGTTGAAACTCTTAGTTTAAAGTTGTCTGGTGTGTTGCAGATTTACACCTGTGTAGTCTTTAAGAGGCTGTTGTGAGCGGTCGTAACTACGGCCGTGTCCAAAGGGAGCGTCAAGTTTTTCTGCCCGATAGCTCATACAGTCAAACATTTTGCCTCTGCCTCTGAATAAATTGTAACTTTGATATTTAGAGAGTGTTTTCTGATTATAATTTTAAATCTGATTCTTTTAAAAACTGCTTTTAGTAACTATTAAAGTGAATAAAATTCCGATTTGTTAAAAGGAATTTGGTTATGATTTCATCAGTTACTCCCTGCCAACTACTTCCATGCTTACATAGTGTGACTAAATGTGTTAATGTTCTTGATGAATGGCTAGTAAATAAGATAAATTCTTAAGAACATTCTTTGAAAATAAATCACGGTTCAATGTTTACTAACAGATTTCTGAGAATGTGAGTTTGGAGCACAATATTGTATGGAACTGAAACGGGGACTGTAGGAAAACCGAAGCAGAAGATACTCGAAGCATTTGTGGTGCTACAGACGAGCGTTGATAATTGTGTGGACTTATAAGGTAAGGAAGAGGAGGTTCTCAGCATAATCAGTGAGGAAACGAATACGTGAAAAACACTGACAAGAAGAAAGGACAGATTGGTAGGACATCTGTTAAGACATCGTGAAATCGCTTCCGTGGTAATAGGTGGATCTGTAGAGGGCAAAAACAGTAGAGGAAGACAGATTGGAATACATCCAGCAAATTAATTGATGAAGCAGACTGCAACTGTTACTCTCAGATGGAAAGGTTGGGCAGGAGAGGAATTCATGGCGGGCTGTGTGAGCCAGTCAGGAGAGTGATGACAGAAAAACGTTAATTAACCTCCTGTCACTTGAATATAGATCATCCAAGGACGTCAGTCATACTAACATATGACGGACGTTGTTTCTTATGAGAATTCTGTAGTGGAAAACTTCTTTTAAACAACAGATAGCTTCCAATTAGACAACAGACCATCCGATCTATTGCTTTATCTTCTATTAATCATTGATGCTCAGACACGTAACGGCCTTTGTACTGAATGATTAGTAGAATCAAGCGGGAGCATACACAAGCCCCACACTAATAGATGGTTGCGCTGTTGATAAAAAATCGACATATCAAATCATGTCGACAGTTTTTTCCAGTAAATATCGATACATATATGTGTATATATCGGCGAAATTTGATCCTGTATATGATATATCGATACCAAAACTGCAATACTGAGTGCAGATATCCTTATATTATATTATATTATATTATTTAGTAATTTTCTGTAAATATTTGAAAATATCCTTTTGTGATTGTAGTAGAACATACTTTTACTTTCACTGTTTGAAGGAGTCTTACTAGTTTTTGAGCTCTCATCAAGTCTAGTCTTCCTTTTTGACTTGTGAAGCAAGTATAGGTGGCACAAAAGAAGAAGTCCGATTGCATGATTGGTGGCGGTGTGTATGGAACAACAGGATTTGCGATGTGCAGAAATAGCACACCAGTTGCGTTAAAAACAAGTTTTAAGGCAACTAGTGTGCTACCTCTTGACTTCTGCATTCTTCAGAAACAGTCGCTGAAAATCATGAACAAAAATCTAAATGACAAGAGTGGTCTTTGTGGTGGGTGGAGACGTGTGATGGGAAATGCTGACGTAATCGGCGCCAACAGAAACTGCAAAGTTTAGCTTCACCACGCAATTTTGACACTACAGCTGCGAGGTAGATGATGTTGGTTGTGGTTTTTGACGTCAGTCTACTGACTGGTTTGATGCGACCCGCCGAGAATTCCTTTCCTGTGCTAACCTCTTCATCTCAGAGTAGCTCTTGCAACCTACGTCCTCAATTATTTGCTGGATGTATTCCAATCTGTCTTCCTCTACTGTTTATGCCCTCTGCAGCTCCCTCTAGTACCATGGAAGTCATTCCCTCATGTCTTAGCAAATGTCCTATCATCCTGTCCCCTTTCTCCTTATCAGTGTTTTCCACATATTCCTTTCCTCTCTGATTCTGCGTAGAACCTCCTCATTCCTTACCTTATCAGTCCACCTAATTTTCAACATTCGTCTATAGCACCACATCTCAAATGCTTCGATTCTCTTCTGTTCCGGTTTTCCCACAGTCCATGTTTCACTCCCATACAATCCTGTACTCCAGACGTACATCCTCAGAAATTTCTTCCTCAAATTAAGGCCGGTATTTGATATTAGGAGACTTCTCTTGGCCAGAAATGCCTTTTTTGCCATAGCGAGTCTGCTATTGATGTCCTCCTTGCTCCGTCCGCCATTGGTTATTTTACTGTCTAGGTAGCAGAATTCCTAAACTTCATTGACTTCGTGACCATCGATCCTGATGTTAAGTTTATCGCTGTTCTCATTTCTACTACTTCTCATTACCTTCGTCTTTCTCCGATTTACTCTCAAACCATACTGTGTGCTCATTAGACTGTTCATTCCGTTCAGCAGATCATTTAATTCTTCTTCACTTTCACTCAGGATAGCAATGTCATCAGCGAATCGCATCATTGATATCCTTTCACCTTGTATTTTAATTCCACTCCTGAACCTTTCTTTTATTTCCATCATTGCTTCCTCGATGTACAGATTGAAGAGTAGGGGTGGAAGGCTACAGCCTTGTCTTACTCCCCTCTTAATACCAGCACTTCGTTCTTGATTGTCCACTCTTATTATTCCCTCTTGGTTGTTGTACATATTGTATATGACCCGTCTCTCCCTATAGCTTATCCCTACTTTTTTCAGAATCTCTAACAGCTTGCACCATTTTATATTGTCGAACGCTTTTTCCAGGTCGACAAATCCTATGAACGTGTCTTGATTTTTCTTTAGCCTTGCTTCCATTATTAGCCGTAACGTCAGAATTGCCTCTCTCGTCCCTTTACTTTTCCTAAAGCCAAACTGATCGTCACCTAGCGCATTCTCAATTTTCTTTTCCATTCTTCTGTACATTATTCTTGTAAGCAGCTTCGATGCATGAGTTGTTAAGCTAATTGTGCGATAATTTTCGCACTTGTCAGCTCTTGCCGTCTTCGGAATTGTGTGGATGATGCTTTTCCGAAAGTCAGATGGTATGTCGCCAGACTCATATTCTACACACCAACGTGAATAGTCGTTTTGTTGCCACTTCCCCAATGATTTTAGAAATTCCGTATCCCACCTCTTTGCGTATTTATTCTTCCTGACTAATGTCTTGAACTTGAGCCTGCTCTTCATCACTACTGTATTGTGATCTGAGTCTATATCTGCTCCTGGGTACGCCTTACAATCCAGTATATGATTTCGGAATCTCTGTCTGACCATGATGTAATCTAATTGAAATCTTTCCTTATCTCCCAGCCTTTTCCAAGTATACCTCCTCCTCTTGTGATTCTTGAACAGGGTATTCGCTATTACTAGCTGAAACTTGTTACAGAACTCAATTAGTCTTTCTCCTCTTTCATTCCTTGTCCCAAGCCCATATCCTCCTGTAACCTTTTCTTCTACTCCTTCCCCTACAACTGCATTCCAGTCGCCCATGGCTGTTAGATTTTCGTCCCCCTTTACATATTGCATTACCCTTTGAGGCATTCTCATACACTTTCTTCATTTGTTCATCTTCAGCTTTCGACGTCGCCATGTATACCTGAACTATCGTTGTCGGTGTTGGTCTTCTGTCGATTTTGATTAGAACAACTCGGTCACTGAACTGTTCACAGTAACACACCCTCTGCCCTACCTTCCTATTCATAATGAATCCTACAACTGTTATACCATTTTCTGCTGCTGTTGATATTAGCGATACTCATCTGACCAGAAATCATTGCTTTCCTTCCACTTCACTTCACAGACCACTACTATATCTAGATTGAGCCTTTGCATTTCTCTTTTCAGATTTTCTAGTTTCCCTACCACGTTCAAGCTTCTGACATTCCACGCCCCGACTCGTAGAACGTTATCCTTTTGTTGATTATTCAATCTTTTTTCTCATGGTAACCTCCCCATTGGCAGTCCCCTCCCGGAGATCCGAATGGGGGACTACTCCGTAATCTTTTGCCAATGGAAAGATCATCATGACACTTCTTCAATTAAAGGCCACACTTCCTGTGGATACACGTTACGTGTCTTTAATGCAGTGGTTTCCATTGCCTTCTGCATCCTCATGTCGTTGATCATTGCTGATTCTTCCGCCTTTAGGGGCAATATCCCACCCCTAGGACAAGATATTCCCCTGAACATCTCTCCGCTCCTCCGCCCTCTTTGACAAGGCCGTTGGCAGAATGAGGTTGTCTTCTTATGCCGGAAGTCTTCGGCCGCCAATGCTGATTATTTATCAAAATGTAGCGGGGATCGAACACGGGACCGAAGACGTTTTTGACTATGACTCGAAGACGCTACCCCTAGACCGCGGGTAATGGTGTTGGTACCAACGAATAAACAGGATGGTTGACGTGCAATGTTGCGTACAAATCCGACATGCAACCCATCGGACCCTTTTAACTGTGCTACTTACAAGCAGTTGACATTGTTAGCAAAGTAAACATCTTTTTCCTTTCACGTAATTCTGTTAGTGAGTTGCAATCATGCCGACTGCAGCGCATTCGCAATTTGTGTGGAAGTTTCTTGAAAGGCTGGACATGAGAAGCATTTCTTTTAATTTATGTGGAAAGAAATATAGAACTAGTGTAAGCAACAAATCTAGTAGCGCATTTGAAGAGCAAACATCTCTATGAGTACTTGTAACCACAAATACTAAAAAAAAAAACAGATGTAAATACAGCAGCGTGGCGCCTAGTGCCTATTATCTCGGAGAAGAGCTCGAACAATTTATTCACTCCAAACACCAGCAGCACCAAATATGGCGACGAACATGAAGTTCAACTGATGAAGTAATAATTGCAAGCTTTCAGTTTCGTTAGCTTTTGATTTTACACTTAGCGAATATTAATGACTAACACTCTTAATACGGTACAGTTTCAGATTAAAGATGAAGGAGATACATTAAGCAGCGTTTCTACTGAAGCCTCACCAAATCTGAAGCAACAGACTGTGCTGGAATCATTCGACAAAATGATGATCTATGAAGGTCCGTTATTTGCATTTGATTTTCGTACTTAAGTTTTTCAGACTACAAGAAGAATATAATAATTCCAATCTCAAAGAAAGCAGGTGTTGACAGATGTGAAAATTACCGAACTATCAGTTTAATAAGTCACAGCTGCAAAAATACTTACTCGCATTCTTTACAGACGAATGGAAAAACTAGTAGAAGCCGACGTCGGGGAAGATCAGTTTGGATTCCGTAGAAATGTTGGAACACGTGAGGCAATACTGACCCTACGACTTATCTTAGAAGCTAGATTAAGGAAGGGCAAACCTACGTTTCTAGCATTTGTAGACTTAGAGAAAGCTTTTGACAATGTTGACTGGAATACTCTCTTTCAAATTCTGAAGATGGCAGGGATAAAAGACAGGAAGCGAAAGTCTATTTAAAATTTGTACAGAAACCAGATGGCTGTAATAAGAGTGGAGGGGCATGAAAGGGAAGCAGTGGTCGGGAAGGGGGTAAGACAGGGTTGTAGTCTCTCTCCGATGTTATTCAATCTGTATATTGAGCAAGCAGTAAAGGAAACAAAAGGAAAATTTGGAGTAGGTATTAAAATCCATGGAGAAGAAATAAAAACTTTGAGGTTCGCCGATGACATCGTAATTCTGTCAGAGACAGCAAAGGACTTGGAAGAGCAGTTAAACGGGATGGACAGCGTCTTGAAAGGAGGACATGAGATGAACATCAACAAAAGCAAAACGAGGATAATGGAATGTAATCGAATTAAGTCGGGTGATGCTGAGGGAATTAGATTAGGAAATGAGACACTTAAAGTAGTAAACGAGTTTTGCTATTTGGGGAGCAAAATAACTGATGATGGTCGAAGTAGAGAGGATATAAAATGTAGACTGGCAATGGGAAGGAAAGCGTTTCTGAAGAAGAGAAATTTGTTAACATCGAGTAAAGATTTAAATGTCAGGAAGTCGTTTCTGAAAGTATTTGTATGGAGTGTAGCCATGTATGCAAGTGAAACATTGACGATAAATAGTTTGGACAAGAAGAGAATAGAAGCTTTCGAAATGTGGTGCTACAGAAGAATGCTGAAGATTAGAGGGGTAGATCACATAACCAATGAAGAAGTACTGAATAGGATTGGGGAGAAGAGAAGTTTGTGGCACAACTTGACCAGAAGAAGGGATCGGTTGGTAGGACATGTTCTGAGGCATCAAGGGATCACCAATTTAGTATTGGAGGGCACCGTGGAGGGTAAAAATCGTAGAGGGAGACCAAGAGATGACTACACTAAGCAGATTCAGAAGGATGTGGGTTGCAGTGGGTTCTGAGAGATGAAGAAGCTTGCACAGTATAGAGTGGCATGGAGAGCTGCATCAAACCAGTCTCAGGACTGAAGACCACAACAACAACAACTTAAGTTTTCTGTGTGGGGTCTAAGTTTATGACGGTGGCTAGTTTCCATTTGTAAATTATTTGTGCATTATAACAAGTCACGTACGAGGTGGGAAATTTCCTATTTGTCAAGGTAGAAGGTTAGCAGTCAAACATTGTGAAAGTGATTTAATTTTCGTAAGCGAATATTATAAATCTTTTTGGAGGAACGTTTTTGGTATCCTATCTTGCAGTATACTTATTTACGTCAGGTAGTTTATAAAGGGAGGTACATGGAAGAGTTTCACAGTTCTCTATCAAATCTCAATGTATAGTTTCACAACGTAATCCACCGAAATTTAAAATGGCCACGTCTAGGTAAGGTGGAAGCATACTTAAGATGGCATTTCAACAACACCAAGATCAAACAAGTTAGTTGTAATATTTACTTTCCACAGACGTCCAGGCGGAATTGTCGATTAAGTGTGTGTGTCTGGAGTAGGGTCACTCTTTGTGTGCTGGAAGTAAAAGTGATATTTACATATGCGACTTTTGCTAGTCAACTTAGTTTATGAAGTACTTTCTGTTAAAATGGTGTTTAAAATTTTTTGTGGATTTTAAATTAAATTTAAAATTAAATTTAAAATAAAATAGTTCGCAACAGTTTTCCTTTTTTTCGTTTGAAAGGCTCAGATTTCCATAATTTTGGGGTTTTGCGACATTACTCACACTTTGTGATAAATTAAGGATACAAGGTACTTTTCTTGCTCAATATTATGTAAAAATCAACACCTATTTCTTTCAGGCACTGTTTATAATCTAAATATTTTGCAGATTTTTTTGTTGATATCTGGTTATGCGAAACACTTTCTAAACAAATTAGTATTATTCTGAATATTTTAAACCTACTTATGCTTACTGAAAAAAATTACAAAGAAATTAAAACAATTTTTTTCGAAAGTGCTTCCTCAAATTGAGGTACTATTTAATTCAATGTTATACATTTGCAGGACACCAAATTTTTACCAGATACGAATAACATGATGCCTGAGGTAACAGACCTATTTAATTTTACCTATCATGTATAATACATGGGTAAAAATATCACATCTTGCATTTTAATTTTTATAATTTCTCCCTAATAAAAATGTTATTTTCTTCTATAATTTAGACAATTCTGCAATAAAGCTCAGGTCTACTACATAAGCATGGACTATTTCAAGTTACAGAAAAAATTTAGAGCAATACTTTATAAACTTTAGGTAATGCTTCTACCTGAATTCTGAAAAATACAACTTGTAGGGAATTGTTAATGAGGATATGAGTCAAATTAAACTGTGCCTCAGAACATTCCTGAAGCATAGTCTTCATCCTGCACCATTTCTTCCTCTTCAAACATCCTCTTGCTTCTCTGGTAACTTGAAGAGCGGATCTTTCTGCTTCATGCACCCATTGTCTGTCACAAGTAAGCAATTAATCTTTCATATTAGAGCCACTTTTATGCCTAAATTTCTCAGGACTTCCAACCTTCCTATCATTCCACCACCGAAACATATCACTGCACCTAGTACACAAACGTTTAATGTATTTAGTCCTGAAAAACTATTCTTAGGTGATCTTTCCCATATGCAATGGTTGAAACTTTCATTTGTATTCTGGGCGGCCCCATGAAGACGTTTACTAAGCAAAACAGTGTCACTCATTTCTCTGAAAATTGGCTTTATTTCATTCATAACAGGCCCAGGAATAGAATGCTAATGATGTCATATTTGACCACTTTCTCCCCTGAAGAACTGATACATAGGTTACTTTCAACAGTGTGGCTTGCTTTGTTTGTGAACTGGCCACCATGTAATTTCCTTTTATTGAATTTCTTGATGCGTAGCATAGTTCGTATTTATTGCACGCTAAAGGATATGTACTTCCACAAATATATGTAGCACTTGGGAAACCAACATTTAGTAACACGTGAAAAAACTGCTTCAGCGAAACAAAAGTAAGTAATAACAAAGATAATCATTTAAAGACAGTGTAAACCTGCCCTGTTACCAACATCTACAATATATCATACGTATAATCGCTGGAAACAGAAAGTTCACAGATCTTTTCGAAATAATACTGATTTCTGTAACAGAAATAAAGGCGACATGGTGGGATATATGACCGTAACTTTAAAATTTGGTATATACAAGTCCTTTTTCATTTGAAACGCTACAATGTATATATTGATGTAATCAGGAAGGAGTATTGAATTTAATAAAGTGATTAAAAATTGCAATTTTTCCTTTGTTTATAAGTACCATGTACCCTTAAAGATATTTATTACAAGCAGAAAATATTTGTTTTTATTTGTACACACAGATTACATGTTTAATAGTATTAGAGTGACTTCTACATATTATTAATTAGCTTTGGGTAATTTTTGAAGCTAAAAGATCAGTAAACATTTCTTTTACACAGCAAAAAGTACAAGGTTTCCACATTTACATCCCCTGCTTTACCGTATTGATCTGGATATGTCTGGTTTCAAAACCTTCCTTGTCTTATCTCCTTCAATTTCTGATGGAGAATTGCGGGATACTATGTTTACTCGATCTGTAGTATATAGGATTATTAAGGGCGATTTTCCAGTATCTTGTGTTGGGAAGGAAGGTATGAAAAAATTTGTTCATGCAGTATGTCTTCGTTGAAAATAACCGTCAAGATTCAAGGGGAAATCTTTATATCTCCTAATATTTTTATTTACCAAAAATGTTGATAATTGTATGCTTTTGAAAATCAACGTCAACTTCAAACAACTGATGATATTTATGTAACTGCATTGGTGGAAGATAAATGCAATGGTGCAAAAACATTGTAATCAAGCGACATGTCATATGTAAGTCTCCTTGCCCTATGCAGTGATATTGTTACACTGACATATTCTACCAGAATTCTTTTAATTATGGCTGTCCACTGTGTCAATGTCACTGAAGCAAGTCTCAGCAGCTGTTGCCTTACTGTTCATAGCATGAGACAGTTAAAGCTGCTTCTAAGTTTTTTTTGTCGTGCTATCTTAGAAGTTGGTAATATAATGTTAACTATGTTATGAACTTTTTATTGTTTTTCAGAGACACAGAGGAGAATACGTCAGACAATGTTTTGAAAAAATGACGAAAGAGTTCTGCATTTATAAATATAGAATCGTAAGCAATTCCACTGGCAATGGTTGCTGCTGTAACATTATTTTGGGCGAAATAAAAGAATTCCATCTGTTGGTCATATCATGAATTCGATAAATGATGGTGTTATGAAAAATTACAAGTTTTCCAAAATTTGTTGACAAAATCAAAATATTGTGAGATATTTTAAGCACTGTGGTAACGCTTCCGAAGAGCATGGATCAGAGTAAGAAGGGGAAATCGGAGGCCAAGTACTAATGCTTATGCAAGTGGTAAGCACTCGGTGGAACTCATGCCTGGACATGATACAGAGGTTTCTGCAACTATCTTGAACTGTCGGAGAAGTGTTAGAAGGAAGTATCAATCATAATGTGCCAGACATGGTGACAGCTTCATAGTGCTACATACGTTAGTTGCCTTTCTTAAGATAAGATGACAACAGAAGAATTTAGTGCAGGAAAGTATGTGGCAGGCTGAGACATGAAGTTGAACACAGTACACCATCTACAGCAGTCGAAGTATCTGTGAAAAACATCTAATTGAAAGACATAATCAACCGAATGGTGCCTTTGGATCACAACATGTTTTTAGCCAAAGCCACTGTAATGGATGCACGTTTCAACAGACTGTACTTTAGTTCCTCATCAGCTGTTTTCAAGGCTATTTCGGATCTAGCCAACGAAATTACTATGGAACATAAAAGGAAATGAATTCTATTATCTGCTGTAGGAGCTACACCTTGTGCGGTGGAAGGAGCCATGTCATCTTCTGGGATAGACTTGAGGAAATGCACTTAAAAGTATGTCAAATGAAGTGCCGAACAAGAATTTTGATACTGAGCTAGCAGAACTGAAGAAATATTTAGATCGGCCAAATATTTCAACATTTTGCAGTGCCCTTAAACAGGGGTAAGATCTGCAGCCAATATTTTTACAGGGCGATACGTCGATATATTTGTCTTCGATATATATATCAAATTATAAGATGTAGAGAAACTATAATGATAACCTTCTAAACATCATGTATCGGATTGCCGATATTTTTAAAAATATCGGCCGTCCTAATAGATGGGTGTCAATTGTGTATGGTATTCCCGTCTCAATTTCAAACTCCAGACGTACGCACTTCCAAATAACTATGCTTCCTAAATGCCCCTCCTTTGTCAGTATTAATAATACTAATTTTATACACATTACTTGCCACGGTAGGCATCATCCAAGGCTCTGCCCTCTGTCCTCGCCTCTATTTCCTGTACACTGTCGATATGCTAATCCATGTCCACTTGTCCACCGTCTTCATTGTGCGGATGTCACCACTTTCCTAGCCCTATACCCTACGCTCCATAAGTTCCAAAGATCCCTCCAAACCCATCTCAATAAGTTTACTTCCTCGTGCAACCAATGGCTCCTCATGATCAGCCCCTCGGAAATCCAGGCAATAATTATAGAAAGAATCAATCTCCCACAGTTTCCACCTCTATAACAGCTACCCCTCCACTTACTACAGTCCTTACAGTTAACGAATACAATAAATATCTTGGACTAACCGTTGACGAGGTACTGAATAGAATTGGGGAGAGGAGGAGTTTCTGGCACAACTTGACAAGATGAAGGGACCGGTTCGTAGGATATGTTCTGAGGCATCTGGGGATCACAAATTTAGCATTGGAGGGCAGCGTGGAGGGTAAAATCCGTAGAGGGAGACCAACAGATGAATACACTAAGCAGATTCAGAAGGATGTGGGTTGCAGTAAGTACTGGGAGATGATGAAGCTTGCACAGGATAGAGTAGAATGGAGAGCTGCATCAAACTAGTCTCTGGACTGAAGACCACAACAACAACAACAACAACAACAACAACAACAACAACAGCTACAACAACCGTTGACTGGCAGATAGCATGGAAACTTCCCCTACTAAGCACCCAACAGAAAGCCCACAGTAGACTAAAACTGCTAACTGACCAAACATGGGGATTACACACCACCACTATCTTCCAAACCTACGAAACCTAGATCTGTCCCACCTTCCCCTGCGTAAATAACTCATAGATACCTTCCCTCATGTTGTATCAGTCCCTAGAACTCCTTTAACGTCATGCATTCCGTGCCACTTTCCACATCCTTTTGTCTCCCCCGACACAAGTCCTCATTAAATTGTCACCTCTAATCACTCAAATGGGACACCTGCGAGCAGCCAACAAAATCCCCTTTTTCTGATCTCCTAATCATCTTGCGTCCGCTCTAATTTTCATCCGTAGTACACTGCCACACGCATACCGACACATTCTACCAACCTGCATACTGTTTAAATCCTCTCCCATCGAAATTTCAACTGTCTCGCTCCCCTTGGCAATAAATTCCGTCCCGACCTTTTACCAATCGTCCCACCTATGAGGGCCAGTTAAATGGAAGCCGAACGCCAGTCATAACGCGACCATGGAATGGCTGCATTCACAAGTAATCACCACACGCTTTAAGACAACTGCCCCATTGGGGGACGAGACTATCAGTTCCTGTTTCGAAGAATGCTGTAGTCCGCTGACAGTTCCACAACTGCACTTTCTCTTGTACTCCCTCGTTCGACTGGAACAGATGTCCACGTATGAATTTCTTCAGGTCGTCAAAGGCGTTAAAATCACACGGTGAAAGACCCGAGTTGTACGGAGGATGTTACAGTGTTTGTCAGCCAAATAGCTGAAGCACAGCCTTCGACCGATTGGCAGCGTGGGGCGGGGGTGGCGACATCGTGAACCAGGATGACTCCGTTCGCCAGCTTTCCTGAGTGTTTTGCCTCTATAACGCGTAGCAGTTTTTGCAAAGTGCCTTCATAGCCCTGTATAATGACTGTGGCTCCGCGATCGAGAAACTTGACGAGCAGAAGACCCCTGCAGTTAAAGTCATCAAGACCTTACTGGAACTGGTTTCTTAGGAACAAGTGAAACGACTTGGACTAACATATATTGTTTGTTTCGTCTTGCTTCCACGTCACGGTAAAAGTCGGACGTAATTACATATTCTCGCTCTTGGCTTCATAGTAACGTTGTACGTAGGCTGCGGATCTGTTCTTCATGAAACAAGTGATACAAATAGCTTTTATCATTTATAACGAGCAATATGCGTCAACTTCAACGAATTTTTGTAATTTGTTAAGTCATCTCTCCGCTCGAGACAAAAGCCCGTCCGAGTATTTTCTGTTACGAAGAGTTCTAGACCGGTGTGGCCGAGCGGTTCTAGGCTCTACAGTATGGTACCGCGCGACCGCTACAGTCGCAGGTTCGAATCCTGCCTCGGGCATGGATGTGTGTGATATCCTTAGGTTAGTTAGGTTTAAGTAGTTCTAAGTTCTAGGGGACTGATGACTTCAGCTGTTAAGTCCCATAGTGTTCAGAGCCATTTTTTGAAGAATTCTAAATGAACGAGATGAAAGTAAATTTTCTATTTAACCCGCAGGAATCTCGATATCATCAGGTAGAATAGCCACAGTACGGATCGATTATAATGCCGCACATCGGCCTCGTTAATATTTAAAAAGTAGTTAAAAGCTCATTTAAGCCCTTTGCAGCTAAAGTAACGCTGATTTACCAAACTTGGTATGTTTTTGCAATTTTTCAATCCATATAACAATTTTCAAAATTTGGGTTTAATTTCCATATAACCTAAAAGTCTCATTCTCGGCTGTTCTGGTGGATTAATTCTTTCTGAAATTATTCATCCACATTGAGGATAACTTACTATTCTCGTTGCATGACTTCCCTAATCCTCTTGGCTTTTATTTTTGTCACAGTGTCAGGCTCTGTAAAGAAAAGACTAAGACAACACATTTGAAGACAATTGGAGCCATCGGTGGAAGAAAGCACTACATTTCAAGACCGTATTTTGGGGTACAGTATATTATATGTTCAACTGACTTTAAAGACAAAAACACAAATGGAATAAGACAAAACAACTTATGTAGCAGACAGTGCTTTCTAACAATACCACTACATAACACCATGTAGTGCGTTCTATGACACGGCAGTTAGAGTTATCAGTCTGATACTAACTTGAAGGCCAGAAATTCTCTCCGTAGACCCCTTTAATCCTGACTTACAAAGAGCTCTTTCAATGAGGAAGAAAGTACTGAATTACTAAATTAATATAAGTAAAAACACTCTGATCTCTTTAACCACAATAATAATAACAAAGATGTACAACGTATCTAAGTTAAATATAACCCACACAATCTCCCCACCAATAACACTTCCAGTAAAAAACAAGTTGCGATTCCCTCCAGTCATTTTCGTCGTTAGCCCAGAGCATCACATACCACACATAATAACAAACGCACCTACATAACAAACAAAGGAATATGAACACGTTTACAGTCATCAAAACACAAACAAAGATGACCGATAAACAAACAGCCAAAGGTGGCATCGCTATAAACAGTGAACACAGACAAACAACACACCTTTTAAAAAATACACAGAGTGGAAGTGAAGTGTTCAGGTCAAATGCTTTCCAAACCATTATAAATCTAACACCTTAGTGTACACAGGACAATAAATCATAATTCTAGAGCGACGCATGTGTGACAACAAGATGTCAAAAAGTCAAATGTAGAATAAAACAATGGCTCAACCTCACGAAAACAGCGCTCCAAAAATGTTTTGAATAACGAAAAAACTGTGGTATAGTAGTATATCTGAAAAAATAATTGTCATAGGTATGCAATAAACGTGTAAAACTGGCCACGAGGCCATCGCAAACAAAATGAAGCGAAATGCGTTTTGCATATAAACAAACACCCAAGAGCTTTATTTAATTGCATAGACGGATCTCATCTCCAACAAGATGCTAATCATCATAACATTAAGTAATAATTATTCATATAAACGGGCAATAAATAGTCGTGTATAACAGGTGCACAGCCGTAGGTTTATCAACCGTCATTCATGTTTTATTCTGCAACCATAATGGGAAAGAGGTTGCCTTTAGGGCGTAGATGCGTGTTGAGCATAACTGTGTGGGGTAATAAGTATATCTACGCGGATAAGACAAATGCTACTAGCCTATCATCAGCCACATTGTTTTGACAGTTTTCGTGTCTGAGTTTCTGCGCAATTACGGATGCGCAATACCTCTAAATAGACAGAAAAAAAAGACTCTGTCCTAACATAAGCATCGAAAATTACGACGTTTAGGTTTTCTGACAATAGTACAATCATAATAAGACAACACTCGATTATAGTTCCCTAACATAAGCATCGAAAATTACGATGTTTAGGTTTTCTGACAATAGTACAATCATAATAAGACAACACTCGATTATAGTTCATAAAAAGAAGCAGAAGTAGACTCATATCACAATTTAGTTGTGATGAAGAGTAGGCTGAAGTTTGAGACACTAAAGAGGCAAAATACTTGCGCAAAGAAGTGGGATACGGAAGCATTAAGAAATGAAGAGATATGCTTGAATTTCTCTGACGCTTTAGACATTGCTAAAAGGAATACCTCAGCAGATAGTTCTGCTGAAAACGAATGGACATCTCTAAATGGGGCAACCACAGAAGTTGGGGTGAGAAGCATAGGTACTAAGAAGGTAACTGCGAAGAAACCACGGATAATAGAAGAAATATTTCAGTTAATTGATAAAGGAAGAAACGAAAAATGCTCGGGGAAATTCAGGAATACAGAAACACAAGTCGCTCAGAAATGAAATAAATGGGAAGTGCAGGGAAGCTAAGTCGAAATGGCTGCATGAAAAATGTAAAGAAATCGAAAAGGAAATGACATTCTGGAAGAGTGCCTCAGCATATATGACAGTCATAACAACCTTCGGTGAAATTAAAAGCAAGCGTGGTAGCATTAAGAGAGCAACGGGAATTCCACTGTTAAATGCAGAGGAGAAAGCAATTAGGTGAAAAGAGTACATTGAAGGTCCCTGTGAGGGGGGAAGACTTACCAGATGTAGTGATAGAAGAAGAAACAGGAATCGATATATAAGAGTTGGGCGATCCAGTGTTAGAATCAGAGTTTAAAAGAGCCTCGGAAAATTTAAAATCGAATAAGACACAAGGGATGACAACATTCCATCATCATTTTTAAAATCGTTTGGCAGCGGTAACAAACCGACTATTAACGTTGGTGTACAGAATGTATCATGGCGATGTACCATGCGACTTTCGGAAAAACATCATCCATTTCAAGACCCGACAAGTGAGATATTTATTGCACAGTCAGCTTAACAGCTGAAAAATCCAAGTTGCCAACAAAGATGATATACAGAAGAATGGAAAAGAAAATTGAGGATGTGTTAGATAACGGTTTGGCTTTAGGAAAGGCAAAGGCACCATAGCAGCAGTTTTGACGTTGCTGTTGATAATGGAAGCAAGACTAGAGAAAAATCAAGACACGTTCATAGGATTTGTCGACATTGGGAAAATGTTCGACAGTGTCAAATGGTGCAAGATTTTTGAAATTCTGAAAAATATAGGGTTGATCTATCGGGAAATATGGCTAATATACAGTCTGTACAAGAGCCAAGAGAGATCAATGAGAGAGGAAGAGAAAGAAGGAAGAGCTCGGATTAAAAAGGATGTGAGAAAAGAATACAACCTTTCGGCTCCACTGTTCAACCTACACACGCTAAAAACAATGACGGAAATAAAAGAAAGGGTTTTGAGTGGAATTGAAATTCAAAGTGAAAAAATATCAGTGGTAATATTCGCTGATGGCATTGCTATCCTCAGTGAAAATGAAGAAGAATTACATGATCTTTAAATTAAATCTGGTGGTAATTTCTATGGGACCAAACTGCTTAAGACATCGGTCCCTAGGCTTACACACTACTTAATCTAACTTAAACTAACTTACACTAAGGACAACACACACTCCCATGCCCAAGGGAGGACTCGAACCTACGACGGGGAGAGCCGCCTGAACCGGATCTGGTGAATGGAATGAATACACTGCAGAGTACAGAATATGGACTCAAATTAAATCGAAAAAAGACGAAAATAACGAGACGTAGCAGAATTGCGAATAGCGAGAAACTTAACGTCACAACAGATGATCACGAACCAGACGAAGTTAAGGAATTCTGTTACCTAAGCAGCAAATTAACCATGACGGATGGAGCAAGGAGAACATAAAAAACAGATTAACACTGGCAAAAGAGTGTTCCTGGCCAAGAGAAGTGTATTAGTATCACACAGAGCCTTTCAGTCGAGGAATAAGTTTCTGATACTGTACGTTTGGAGCACTGTATGGAAGAGAAACATGGACTGTAGCAACACTGGGACAGAAGATAATCGATGAATTTGTGATGTGGTACTACTGAATAACTTTGAGAATCAGGTGGACTGATGAGGTAAAAACGTAGGGGGTTCTCCGGATAATCGGCGAGGAAAGGAGTATATGGAAAACACTGACAATAAGAAGCAACAGAATCGTAGGATTTCTGTTAAGACATCAGAAAATGACTTCCATGGTACTGGAGGAAGGTGTAGGGGGTAAAATATGTAGCGAAAGACAGAGATTGAAATACATCCAGTGAGTAATTGAGGATATAGGTTGCATGTGCTAGTTGAGATGAAAAGATTGGTACAAAAGAGGAATCCGTGGCAGGCTGCGTCAAACCAGACAGGAAAAAAGAAAAGAAAAAGAAAATTTCAGCACGGCCAGAAAAGGATAGCAACACTCACGCTGGCCTCATACACTGTGCTGATGTAATGTGACAACACCTGAGAATGCTGATAAATTCCTGAAACGTGTCGCTCTATGCACGGAAAATCGTGCCCGTTGAAGTGTTTTTATGTTGTAAATTGTTACTGACACGGTTATAGAATTCTAAAAATATCATTTAAGGTCAATGAAAGTAAACTATAGCTTTTCATATTTTTGATACGGTGCGTAATTTGCAACATGAAATTAGCGAAAATGATTTTTAATTAAAAGATCTTTTAAAAAATTATGATCACTAACTATGTAACATTATTAACGGATCTTTCAACATGCATTTGGTTTGACGTTGCGAGGATACGTGTATATAGTACGTTGGGAGACCGTATTGATTTAATGCCTCATTGTAATCCAGCCACGTTAACGTGAAGCTGCGATTCGCTATCGCGAAACTGTTAGAATACCTTGATCTCACATTAAATGTGGATCAGCAACTACAAGCGAACTACAATTTTTAGACAATATTACCTCAAAGTTTTTAAAAGATCCTTTTACTATCTATAGATCAAGCTGCGGTTGCCTTCATGAAATCTCATGTTCATGAAATGAATTTTGTGAGATTTTTTTCAGAACACTTCTTCGTAATTGTAGAATGGAATGAAATCGTGTTTTAAGTTGTCATCACATCTTCTGTGTCGTTTAATTTTAGCCATTTAATTCGTGTATCAAACTCACGATAATTGGCCATAATATTGAACGATTATATGGTGCCACACTTTAGAATGTAATAACCGTTGTATTGTGTAGTTGTAAATATACTCAAACGTTGATAGCATTATTTATTTTATACTAATCATTATTTATATCGTATGTAACACATAAACACAGGTCACACCATGTAGCGAATATTTCAGGTGGTTTAGAGATCTACAGCAGCCTTGTTGTCGATTTGAGGTGGATTTAGGTAATTAACTAAGTGATCTCTGTTAATGCAGACGAAACAAGTGAGACTTATGTGTAAACAGATTCTGGTACGATGAAACAGGGAGGACATGTGGTAGAGATCACCGTCTCGCCACCTTCAGCGTTTGCAGGTGTCAACGACACACCTGCTGTCGTCTGGATATTAACCTTTCAAGCCAGTGCGATGTCACCACCAGACACCACACTTGCTAGGTGGTAGCCTTTAAATCGGCCGCGGTCCGTTAATATACCTCGGACCGGCGTGTCGCCACTATCAGTGATTGCAGACCGAGCGCCGCCACACGGCAGGTCTAGAGAGACTTCCTAGCACTCGCACCAGTTGTACAGCCGACTTTGCTAGCGATGGTTCACTGACTACATACGCTCTCCTTTGCAGAGACGGTCGTTTAGCATAGCCTTCAGCTGCGTCATTTGCTACGTCCAACAAGGCGCCATATTCAGTTACTATGTCTTCTGAACAAATAATATTGTGATTCATGTACCGTCAAGAGCGACGTTATTCATTAATGGATTAAAGTTAAGTAGCAAACTACTTACGTCCACTTTCCGAATTCTAATTCCTTGTCATGGTCCAGACCTCGCGTCGGTATAGTTCTTCCCTCCTCAAGCGAGCCTACGTGAGCTAAAAACGCGTGCCTTTCTGCCTCCTCTGCCAACACAACAGCCAGTATTGTGGCATTCCATCTAGAGTGGGTAATACTGATGACTTACATAATTATAATAATCATTCTCCATCACCTGTACCGTAGAAACAACAGAAAATTATGATACTGACTCCGTATTTTAACTTCTACCACTAACAGATGGTTGTGTTTATTCGCTGTTATATCACCAGATATGCGAATCGGCGCTGCTTGTTCGCAAAATCAGTACTAGGGTAGAGCAGCCAAGAGACAAGAACACTGGAAAGTTTACCGTGGATAGGTGCAACCTCTTGTTATGTCAGACGCGCGGTTGTCCAAAAATTGAGAGTCTAATTCATAAGCATGCATCGGCAAATTCTTTATCCGTGTATTTTGTTATGGCAAAACTCCGAAAGAAGAGAAGAGAAAATGTGAGATCTATTGCTACAAAATTATAAAAGAGGCGCACTTTGTAAGCTCAGTAGTACGAGCTTAGGACATGAATGATTTTGGCATGTTGGCGCTGCTCGAACAGCAAATCTGTTACATACGTGCTTTCTGTGCGCCGTTGAATGCCCTCAGCAAAGGTCCCGAGTTCGAGTCTCGGTCGGGCACACAGTTTTAATCTGCCAGGAAGTTTCATATCAGCGCACACTCCGCTGCAGAGTGAAAATCTCATTCTGGAAACATCCCCCAGGCTGTGGCTAAGCCATGTCTCCGCAATATCCTTTCTTTCAGGAGTGCCAGTTCTGCAAGTTTCGCAGAAGAGCTTCTGTAAAGTTTGGAAGGTAGGAGACGGATACTGGCAGAAGTAGAGCTGTGAGTACCGGACGTGAGTCGTGCTTCGGTAGCTCATTTGGTAGAGCACTTGCCCGCGAAAGGCAAAGGTCCCGAGTTCGAGTCTCGGTCGGGCACACAGTTTTAATCTGCCAGCAAGTTTCATATCAGCGCACACTCCGCTGCAGAGTGAAAATCTCATTCTGGAAACATCCCCCAGGCTGTGGCTAAGCCATGTCTCCGCAATATCCTTTCTTTCAGGAGTGCTAGTTCTGCAAGTTTCGCAGAAGAGCTTCTGTAAAGTTTGGAAGGTAGGAGACGGATACTGGCAGAAGTAGAGCTGTGAGTACCGCACGTGAGTCGTGCTTCGGTAGCTCAGTTGGTAGAGCACTTGCCCGCGAAAGGCAAAGGTCCCGAGTTCGAGTCTCGGTCGGGCACACAGTTTTAATCTGCCAGGAAGTTTCATATCAGCGCACACTCCGCTGCAGAGTGAAAATCTCATTCTGGATACTTCATATATCTTGTGAAGAAGTAATGTCGGATACAAATTACTGCAGTATCAGCAGAAAAATTGTCCGGTAAATTATAACTGATTTTCACCTTCAATTACGCAAAAATGGGAAGCTTAATTCCTGCAGTGTGCCACAACATAGTCAGTAAGGGTAAAGTGAGTCGCGCAAGACATACCGGGAATATGATCTACGACACTGGCGTGCGCTTTGGAGATGGAGTTTGTGTCTCAAAAATGGTTCAAATGGCTCTGAGCACTATGGGACTCAATATCTGTGGTCATCAGTTCCCTAGAACTTAGAACTACTTAAACCTAACTATCCTAAGGACATCACACACATCCATGCCCGAGGCAGGATTCGAACCTGCGACCGTAACAGTCGCGCGGTTCCGGACTGAGCGCCTAGAATCGCTATAGATCCGCGGCCGGCTGTGTGTCTCACAAAATTTATATCTTAGCGGGGTAACCATTGGTAATGAAGGATTTGACCAGGTACTTTCAAGTCAAGTGCTACCGCACTAGTATGTGTCACCGATATCGGGTATATCGCTGCGGTACCTTATCACTAAACAGCGAGGGTTTCCTACATCAACCTTACAGTATCAATGATAAGTTACAGAGGAGGGGGGGGGGGGGGGGAGGGAGGGAGGCGGGCGGAGGCGATCATACATACCCTTCATTACACATGATAATCCATACTCCTTAAAAACTACATTGCAAACGTAAGCTTTCTTAGTGGTACTCACAAGCATCGATTAAAACTTGCGTATATGCTACTAAATACATACATATTATAAAAATGTATATAGGTATGTAAGTATGGAGCTGTTTAAAAACGAAACTGGAGGGTAAAATCCGTAAGATATACAGTTGAAATATGTGTAGAAATAGATGGAAAATAATGATAAATGTCTGTACCATGTGCGCATGCGAGCACGGCTGCGGTAAAAAACTCCTGATGTAGTCCCGGATCGATTTCAGCCAAACTTGGGACACCTTATTTACTATCTGTAGTAATAACCAGCAACCTCCTACTGGTGTGGGGGTTATAATATGGAGAAAGAATGAGGGTAGGAAGACGTGCACAGACAGAGATGGGGAGGGAGCCGACAGACTCAGATATGGAGTAGGTGGAGATGGACAGACAGTGGGAGGGGCAGATCGACAGAAAGGAAGAGGCGGTGATGAGCCGAGAGAGAGAGGACTGTGAGAGGGAGAAGGAGGAGATGGACAGAGAAATGGAGAGGAGGAAATCGACAGAGAAAGGTAAGAGGAGATGAAGAGACAGACAGGGGAAGAGGAGATGAATAGAGAGAGCAAGGAGATAGGGCAGGTGAGGAGAAGATAGAGGGGGTTGCAGAGTGGGGAGAAGATGTACAGAAGGAGAAGGATCAGATTGTCAGATTGGGGATAAGAATACCAGAACCGAGAGAATAGGGAGGAGCAGATGGACAGAGAGGAGGAAGTAGATGAACAGAGAAAGGAGCAAAAGTAGGTGGAAGGAGAGTATGAGTGGAGGAAGTGGACAAAGAGAGAGGGATGGAGAAGATGCACTACTAAAATTGTAATAAATTCATACTTTGACAATGCTTGGTGCTCGGCTAGTACGTAATAAAAAGCCTTGTAACTCCAAATAATACAGTGTTATTTTAGCTCCATATTGGTATCTGCTACTGCTTTATTTTACCTTTTACTATGACGTCATTTCCTATTACTTTTATGTTTCTACCTTTCTTCAAGGCTAATTGGGCTCCAATATTGAGGAATCAAGGGCCGTAGGAGCACCGCCGCTGGATCCTCGTGATAAAGGTCGCCTGAATTCGTCGGTGTATTTCCTTTGTGTACTGTTCATATCGGATTTGTGGTGCATCTCTTAATACACATATGATGGTTTTACTGAAATTTTCTGTCTTACACAACCCATTATGTACATCACGTCATGTAACCTAACCCAGAACAAGATGTGGCTGTTAGTGACAGACAGATAACTGTATTAATGCATCTTCTGTCCGATATATATCTGCAGTTTCAGAAAACAGCCCTACATAAACAAAAGGAATAAATAATTTTACAATTTGGTTGAAGAAGAAATCATTTACTCTCTATTGTGTGTATAATTTCCTATCATCTAGTCATTTTATACGTATATTTATAATTTCATCATCGTGTTAACCATTCTGTTATGCCTACTTCTAGAAATTAATCCAAGTCCTTCCATACGGCTTTGGGTCTCTCTATGTCTCTCTCTCAGTTTGCTTGTGTGTGTGGAGTTTTCGGTGGTCTCGCTTCGTCCAACCTATTGATGTCTTCTTTTGATTTCCTTTTGTATTCTGTATTCTTCATTTAGGGATTTTAAGCCTAATTTACGCTTATTTCTATACTTCACTTTCAGTTTTGTGTTGTATGTCCTGCTACAACTATAAGAAACTTCATTTCTGCACTTAACATCCTTAAAATATCTCTTCTTGTTGTTTCCCTGGTTGCGCTTCCGTACATTACGACTGGGAATGACAGTGTGTTGTAAAATTACGGAAATACTTCTGTTTTTACTTTCCTTTATAAATTTCATCTAAGTTAGAATTCTTTATTTTGCACTGAAAATCAATTTTGCCATCATGTGATATATTACATCCCAAGTATTTAAAATATGTTACTTACTTCACTATTCATCTGTTTATCATAATTTTTGTTTTAAATTAGTGTTTCCCACAAAATGCCATCATCTTGTTGTGGTTATCAGATACATTAAATGGTTTAAACTGCTCTCAACACTAAGGGACTTAACGTCTGAGGTCATCAGTCCCCTAGAACACAGAACTACTTAAAGCGAACTAACTTAAGGACACACATCCATGCCCGACGCAGTATTCAAGCCTGCGACCGTAGCACTCGCGAGGTTCCGGACTGAAGCGCCTAGAATCGCTCGGCCACCACGGCCGGATATCATACAATGACGGAAACAATCGCAGCACCGAAAGGTACTCATTGTAGAGTAATGACGTTAGCGGAATACATTTGACTAGGTTACATATTTAAGTTATTAACATTACAACATCACAGGTTAATGTAAGCGTGAAATAAACCATTGAAAAATGTCAAATGCTGCAGCTTTAATAACCGGTGTGATCGCCAGAATGTTCAATGAAAGAATGCAGATGTGAATGTATTGTGTTGTACACGGGTCGGATGTTGGTTTGTGGGATGGAGTCCCAGATGCTGCAATTGGTCGTTTATTACAGGGACGGTTAACGCTATTTGTGAATAACACTGGAGTTGTCATCAGAGTAAGTCCCATAAGTGCTCAACTGTAGACAGCTCTGGCAATCGAGCAGGCCAAGGCCACATGTTGACACTCTGAAGAGCACGCTGGGTTACAACAGCGGTATAAGGGCGAGAGTTGTGGCGGGAAACACCTCCTGGGATTCTGTCTATCAGTGGCAGCGTGACAGGTCGAATCACCACACTGAGGAACAAATTTGCAGTCTGTGTGTGTTGGATAACCACTGGAATGCTCTTGCTGCCATACGAAATCACACCGCAGACCATAACTTCAGGTGGAGACCTAGTGTGTCAGACAGGTTGATTGGAGGTCATCATTTGGCCTCCATTCTAACAAACACACGGCCATCACTGACACCGACGCAGAACATGTTGTAAGAGGTCCATAATTAAAGAATTTGTTGCTAGCGCACTCGAGCTGATGTAATTTCGATGTATTGCTCACGCGGTGCCTGCGATATGTAAGCTAGAAGAGAATCTGAGACCAAAGAGCAGTATTGACTGCAGTAGGAACTGTGTAGCAGTAGGAGTAAGTTGTTGCTAGGGAGCAGTGTGGTCTGGTGTATCGTGTTGGCTGGGCCGTTCGTGTGCAGCGATGGCGGAGCCTGAGCGTTGTAGGATAAGGTAAAAGCAGCCTCGCGCATATATAGTATTGTTACATCAAGTCCCATGTAAATGTTTTAGAAAATTTGTTAATAATAATCTCTCTCATAAAAAGTAATTTTTGACATTTATCTCAATTTAAAGAATTCACTAATTTCTCCAATCCTTGGCAATCCCGATTATTGAAAAAAGTCAGTTCTTTCCTTTTTTATAAGACAAATCTATCGTCCAGCATTGCACTTAGCTGCGCCAGGAAAATTTCTTATAGGAGCAGATATATACGCGTTATCCGGCGATCTAATTAAGGTAAGATTTTTCTGTTTATTCAGAATGATGTATCAGGGCCATGACGCAGCATTGCCGACGTCCTAAATTTACCAGGGTAACTTGACTGTCAATTATTGAAAGGTTATAGGTTTGTCACATTGTATTATATTTTCACTATTGGGTGGTTACACTAAATGAGAATATTATTCATATTATTTTATTTTGTGGGGAGGTTACACTTGGCGACAACCGGCCAGGATCGCATTTTTGTGAATTTCTGAGAAGTGGTCAGCTATATATATCTGCTCTTATTTACTTAATATTAAAAGTAGTTTGCATCTGGCGCAACACATTTACTAATTTGTCACTTTTTCTTTCACAGATCATCGGCAATTTATTGCTCTTTGTTGTAACTGTACTTGTTCCATTTTTGCTTTGTCTGTTTGATTTTGTGCTTAAGTTTGAGTTGTGAAAATGCCGCGAGAAACTGCTAACAGTACATCACGAGTGGTAATGAGTGAAAAAGCCGACTTTAATAATTCGACTGATAATACTAGCGACACTCAGTGTCTTGATGATAATCCTCCAGTTACAGACAATCAGTGCATACCGACCACCAGTAATGATTATAATCTAAATGATGAGCAAACAAATTCAATTGTGTCCACTGTAAATTTAACGACAATTGATGACGCGGCACTTTCCGTTACAATGAACGCTGTCCAGTTTGACACGGCTGATTTGCAAAATTTACATAGCGAACAGATAATTGTTTCTAACGAAGGTGATCAACATACACAAAGCACGTCACATTTATTTGATTCCGCTGTAGTGACCAACAGAGCACATCTGATTAGCAAACCTTTTTGTAAATCAGACAATGACCAAATGGTTATACAAAACGTGACACATGCAGATACACCATCACACAGCACAGAGAATACAGCAGCTAATTTTGGCATGGATCGAGTTATGGCATTATTGCTACAACTTAATGAAAATCTCAAACAACAACTTAATGAAAATCTCAAACAACAACTTAATGAAAATCTCAAACAACAACTTAATGAAAATCTCAAACAACAACTTAATGAAAATCTCAAACAACAACTTAATGAAAATCTCAAACAACAACTTAATGAATCGAACAAACAACTTAATGAATCGAACAAACAACTTAATGAATCGAACAAACAACCTAATGAATCGAACAAACAACTTAATGAATCGAACAAACAACTTAATGAATCGAACAAACAACTTAATGAATCGAACAAACAACTTAATGAATCGAACAAACAACTTAATGAAAGTTTCAAACAGTCGAATGAAAAACAAGACAGCAATTACAAACGACTTAATGAAAAACTAGACAACAATTCCAAACAACTTAGTGAACAGATTACAGTCGTTGCCGTGCAATGTCATGATACTAAAGAACAATTACGTGAGGAAATTAAGGCTTGTGCTAGGAATAGTAGTGAAGAAATTAGATCCGTTGCACAAGAATTAAGTAATACACATGCAGCCACAACTTAATTACTTAGAGATGAAATTAGTGCAGTCGCTAAACAATGTTCTGAAAACGCAACACAATTACGCGACAAGTTTAAATTAATGTCAGCAGAACTTTCACACACGCTGGACGCGAAAGTAGACAAGAAATTTGAACAACAGAACAGCCTAATTGACGAACGTTTTAATCACCACCTACAAAACAGTGAAACGCGTTACCTTAAATTCATACAGGAACAGAACAAAGTAAAGAAACAAGTCATGAAAACTATTACTGCACAGAGACAGGAAGATAAGCGTAAATTATTTACGAAAGCAAAAACATACGTAGACAATAACATTGCTACAGTATCAGACAAAATTAATAGTATTAAACAGTTGAACACCGAATTGCATGATGAAATATCTGATCTTAAAACAAAGACAGACACACACACACACACACACACACACACACACACACACAGTAGACTTTCAGACAGTGACCAACAAACTTGAACAATTACAATTAATACAGGATCCCGATGCCATTAAAGCAAACATTAAGAAATTGAACAAAACTACCCGTAAAATCCAAAAACAAATTAATGCTTGTGACACTAAAAATGATGATCAGGTTAAAGCACTGAATGAAAAATTTGATGAATTGGCCAGTCGTATTGACGTTATCGAAAATAACAATGACACCAAATCAGACGATACGTCACCAGTTTCGTTTAATCAAACACCCGAATTCCAAAATTACAGCAGACGATTAGTGAGATAGGTTCGTCTAATAATACATTGCGTAGAAAAGTGTCGTCTTTACAGCACGAATTGACGGAGATGACAAATATTTCAACCTTTAACATATCACAGCATACGCCACTTTCCGAACATTTGCCACACTCACACAGCCTGTATAATTTAGGTAATTTACAGAGTACGTGACTTGGATTCTGGGCAGACACAGACAAACGGATCATCATACAATCCTGAACCAGTTCACATATTCAGAGACGATAACGTTGATTATAAGCAATTCTTATCCGTGAAAAAATCTAAGGTGTTTAATAATGACAGAACACAGATTCACGCTTTGGACTGGATACGACAATTTGCTTTTGTATTTTCACCAGCTTTGCCTGTAATGCAGAAACCAGAATTGGACTGGATGCAACAACTTTTTGAATTTTCACCGGCATTGCCTGTAATGCAGAAACTAAAATTTATTTGCAGCGCGTAAGAGACCTCAGGGGATTCATTACACTTCGATGAATATATGCCGTAGCGTGCACAGGGCCCCGAGCCGTAGTAGTGCTATTTCATCTTTAGTTTTCTGCACTGCTGCCTTCTCTTCTACTATCCTTTATATCTATCAAAACAGTACTTCAGCTATCGATCTATCTAGAATTAAGTATGAGTAAAGAAAACCTGATATGACAAGTTTTTACCTGAAAGTGACAGTTTTCATTATACGCTCCAGAAATGATAACCACCAGAATTTTAATGAGAAACTAAATTTTTATCATCAGTATGTGTAAAATTATCAGCAATCGCAAACACATTTTGGGAACAATACAGGGTTTTCAACGCAACTGCATCAAAAGCAGTCGGTTACATACCAAACCAACAATGTAGTCTGCAAGGTCAACCAAGCTTTAATGTTTCGCCGCCTACACGTATAGCGTCGGCTCCACCAAATAGTAACGCACAGCAACAAGGAAATCACTACGTACAGAGAACACACCTTTTCAGCTCATATCGCAATGCGCCGTATAGCAACGATTATTATGACAGACGTAAAAGTAATGAACACAGTTTCCAGCGTAACAGTCTGTCTTACCAGCAGCAGAATCATCGGTTACAACAGATTATCATGAATGAACCAGACAGTAGATATCATCCCCAACGTAATACGTCAGGGAGAAATAACAGAACAGTACAAATAGTGGAAATGCCACAGCATCCTCCCGCAAATAACAGCAAGTCAGATAGAATTTCACTAGATACAGCACAGATTGAACTTTCCAGCGATGTAAGCAATACTTTTGACACACAGAATCTTGTTCACGAAAGTGTTATTACTTTTGACGACATCCGAGACACTTTTGCATGAAAAACCAGTTATTCAAAAAACCATTTCCCACTTTGTCATTGAAGTAAAGACTGGATCATCCACATTTTCGGCAGTAATCGACTCTGGATCACCTATGTCAGTTATAAATGAGGAAACGTTCAACGAATGTAACAAAGAGAATACTTACCCCACATTACCATTAGGTAAAACTAAAGTAAAAGGAGCAGTATCTGGTAAAGGAGTAGATGTAAAATTACAGACACACTTATTTTGTACTGCAGGTCATACATTCCACTAAAATTTTTGGATTGTTCCCTTATTGTCAACAGACGTTATTTTAGGTACGAATTTTTTGGTACAACACGACGCAATTATTGACTTTCAAAATTCCTATTTAATGTTAAACGATGAAAATGTACAACTGGCATTAGATTTTCAGCACTCTTTTTCTGCAGAAGAACAAACAATTAATCGGACAGAGGTCATTTCGGCATCACGTAACATAAACTGTCATTCCACATTGTTCACAGATACGCATGTTCACAACTACAATACACCAGACGTAGCCGACTATGTCGTTATGCAAATCATTTCTGATAAAGTTAAACAGAGCAGCGCAAATACAGACGAACCTACTGAACTAGTCAACTAGTCAACTAGTCAACTAGTCAACTAGTCAACTAGTCAACTAGTCAACTAGTCAACTAGTCAACTAGTCAACTACGCAACTAGTCAACTACGCAACTAGTCAACTACGCAACTAGTCAACTACGCAACTAGTCAACTACGCAACTAGTCAACTACGCAACTACGCAAAATTCTTTTACAGCAAGCTCCAGTTCTTGACAACATCCCTGGTACTATGTCCGGTTTCATGTATGAATTTCAAGTTAAACAGCACGACACATTTAAAGCTAAACATTATCCCATTCCGTATATTCACAGAGAATAGGTTAAGAAGGAATTGCAAGCTATGCTTGACCAAGGTATTATTGAACCAGCAGTTAGTCCGTACATAAACCCGCTGCATATTGTTAAGAAAAAGGATGGATCACTTCGACTCGTACTTGATTCGCGCCACATCAACGACATTATTATTAATGAAACAGATCGCCCACAGACACTAGAAGAACTTCTACAGAAATTTCATGGTACTGCTGTTTATTCCACATTAGACTTGAGATCGGGATTTTGGCAAATTCAGCTCCATCCGAACTGCAGAAAGTACACAGCATTTCTCTGTTTTGGTGACTTACCAATTTTGCAAATTACCATTCGATTTAACAATTTTTTCAGCAGCATTTATTCGCGGTTTGAATACTATACTTCCGACAGAACTTAAAGACCGAGTCACAACGTATGTAGACGACATTCTTATTGCAGAAGCTAACTGGTCTGAACACAATTTGATTCTGGAACAACTGTTGCAAACTTTTCGTGCACAAGGACCCACAGTTAATCTTAACAAATCGCACTTTGGCAGAACTTCCATAAAATTTCTTGGACATGTAATTTCAGCAGAAGGCATTGCGCTTGACCCTGAAAAACTTCAAGCTTTACGTGACATTACTGTTCCAACGACAAAGAAACAATTACGCAGCTTTCTGGGGTTAATAAACTTTTTCCGTAAATTTATTCATGACTCTGCTTTAGACACCCCTAGATTATGCCAACTGACGGGTAAAAACACTATCTGGTCCTGGGATAGCCAAGCGCAGTCTGAATTTGTCAATCTGAAACAAGCTTTGTTGAATGCACCACTTTTATCACACCCAGATCTCACTAGAAATTTTCCATTGCCACCGACAGTTCTAACACAGCTTTAGGCGTACACATTTTTCAGGAAATTGAAGAAGACGGTAATACAGTAGTTAAAAACATCGCTTTTGCAAGTCGCGTTCTGTCACCTGCTGAACGCAATTTTTCTGTTACAGAACTTGAAACATTATGTGTTGTATGGGCATTTACCCGATTTAGGCATTTTCTTTATGGGAGACATACTGCCGTTTACACATATGTAAGCTAGAAGAGAATCTGAGACCAAAGAGCAGTATTGCCTGCAGTAGGAACTGTGTAGCAGTAGGAGTAAGTTGTTGCTAGCGAGCAGTCTGGTCTGGTGTATCGTGTTGGCTGGGCCGGTCGTGTGCAGCGATGGTGGAGCCTGAGCGTTGTAGGATAAGGTAAAAGCAGCCTCGCGCATATATAGTATTTTTACATCAAGTCCCATGTAAATGTTTAAAAAAATCTGTTAATAATAATCCTTCTCATAAAAAAAAACTTGAGACATTTATCTCAGTTTAAAGAATTCACTAATTTCTCCAATCCTTGGCAATCCTGATTATTGAAAAGAAAAGTCAGTTCTTTCCTTTTTGTAAGACAAATCTATCGGCCAGCATTGCACTTAGCTGCGCCAGGAAAATTTCTTATAGGAGAAGATATATACGCGTTATCCGGCGATCTAATTAAGGTAAGATTTTTCTGTTTATTCAGAATGATGTATCAGGGCCATGACGCAGCATTGCTGACGTCCAAAATTTACCAGGGTAAATTGACTCAATTATTGAAAAGTTATAGGTTTGTCACATTGTATTAAATTTTCACTATTGGGTGGTTACCCTAAATGAGAATATTATTCATATTATTTTGTGGGGAGGTTACAATGTTCATCAGAAAACACAACAGACCTCCATTCTACCCTCTAATGAGCTCTCGCTTGACACCACTTAAGTCGCAAATGGCGGCGGTTTTCGTTCAGTGGAATGCACGCTACAGGGTCCTGGTTCTGAGTTGTCCTTGAAGTAACCGATTTAAAAAGCAGTTCGTTGTGTCACTGTTGCACCAACTGCTGCTCAGATTTCTATTACAAATTCAGTACGATGCGCCAGAGTCATACGCTGAACTTCCCCATTGGTAGTGCCACGTGGCCGTCCAGAGCCTTTTCTTCCCACTGCTCATTCTCATGACAACCACTGCTAACAATTATGTACACTGCCCACATTCCTGCCAAGCAGTCCTGCATCACTGCAGAAGAAACATTCAGCTTCTCGTTGCCCTATTACACGTCCGCGTTCAGACTCAGTAGTTTTCGTCACATTAGGGGGGGGGGGGGGGGGAGGTAGGAAGTCAATCATTCCGAGGCACATTTGTGAGGTTTTTTGTTGGGATAAAGTGGCCGCGTTACAATCGCTGCGCAGGGTTAGCCAGGACGTCAACAAATTTAAAAAAATAATTGTTCAAAAATCTTACTATTTAGTAGCGCACATATTTCTGAATAATTTGATGTATGAAACATATATATTTGAGAGATTACAAGGCACGTTATTTAGTCTTAAGAGTACCACGATGCAGCGCACCCCCTTGCACAGCATTCTTCTATCATAGGTAAGTGTACTTCGCTTTGTAGAATTCGGATGTTTTTATTTGCACCAGAGATTGTCATACTTGAAACATAGGACTACTGATACCGATACTTATTGAAGAAATGTCTACACGGCGGCACCCAAAACCCACATTTATTTATTTATTTATTTATTTATGCATTTATTTTACCTGGCAAGATTAGGGCCTTCAGGCCCTCTCTTACACCTAACCAGGCATACTCAGATTGAACGAGTTGCAGTTTCTAAATAACATTAAGAACATTTAACGTATTATGCAGTATTGATGTCAAACGAAAAAAATTTGAGATTATAACAGTAGTACAATGATAGTTATAACAATAAAAATAATTATAACAATCAGCAATAATAATGATAATAATAATGATAATAGTAATAATAATAATAATAATAATAATAGTGACTAAGTATATGAAAGTAAACATACATTTCTTTTGTGAATGTCAGTTAGTTGGGAATTTTCTCGTTATATTCTTGCAGCTTGTGAGTTATTCTCATCGAGCAGAGACATAAGACGATAGAATGGGGTGAAAGAGATATATAAGAGGTAGATAGGTTAGAGGAAGAGAAAAAGAATGGTAAAATTCGAAGCTGTGATGGAGAGAAGAAAGAAAGAGATGTTAGGGGCACAACAATGGTGGCTATACCGTCCCTAATATGTAAGTTTTGAGTTCCCTCTTGAATGTTGAGTAGTTCTGGATAAGACGCAGATCACAGAGGAGTGCGTTCCATAGTCGTATGGCTGAGATGGAGAATGACACGGAGAAAGATTTTGTGTTATGTAAAGGTACAGCCAAGATGATAGACGTATCCGATCTGGTATTGCGATTGTGGAATGATGATAGATGTTTAATGTGAGAAGATAAGTATTGGGGGCACCAGTGGCTAAGAAATCGATGAAGTAAGCACATCGTGTGGAGATCGCGTGCCTTATGTGGGCGTATCCAACCTAGCTGGGAGTATGAAGGACTGATATGATCATACAACCGAATATTGCACACGTATCTGACGCAAGCATTCATCACTAGCTCGAGGCATCTAGAATTTTCACTATTTGTGCCGTGTTGAACTACATCGCAGTAGTAAAGATTAGGCAAGACTAGTGTTTGGACTAATTTTTGTTTAACATGGGTTGGAAATATTTTTCTAAATTTTTTAATTGCATGTAGGGAGGAGAGCGATTTCCGGCAAGCTGTGACTGTTTGTTCTTCCCAGTTTAAGTGTTCATCCAAGATTATTCCAAGGTCTTTTACTGTTTTTTGGTATGGTAGTTGGGTACCATTGAGGAGTATTTTAGGGACCGTTTCGCGAAAGTACCGGCTGATTAACTTTGGATGAGATATAAGTGTGACCTGGGATTTCTTGGGGTTTAGTTTCAGACCTAGGTTCTGTGCCCATCGAGAAACAGAGCAAAGATCTGCGTTCATACTCGCTACTGCGCCAGCAATGTTTTTGGGGCTTGCACTTATGTACAGTTGGATGTCGTCAGCATATAGATGGTATCTGCAGGAGTGAATCACTGAAGAAATATCATTAATATACAGTGAGAAGAGTAGTGGACCAAGGACGGAGCCTTGGGGAACTCCAGAGTGCACGCTTTTCCATGATGACTTTTCCGACCCACAAACGACTTGTTGACTTCTGTTTTTGAGGTAGCTGTCGAACCAGTGTATTGCGCTGATTGAGAAATTCAGCTGTTTCATTTTAATTAGTAATAAATCGAAGTCAACTGTGTCAATGTTTTACTCAATGTATGTGCGAAATGTGGTGTCACCGCCAGACACCACACTTGCTAGGTGGTAGCCTTTAAATCGGCCGCGGTCCGTTAGTATACGTCGGACCCGAGTGTCGCCACTATCATTGATTGCGGACCGAGCGCCGCCACACGGCAGGTCTAGTCTAGAGAGACTCCCTAGCACTCGCCCCAGTTGTACAGCCGACTTTGCTAGCGATTGTTCACTGTCTACAGACGCTCTCAATTGCAAAGACGACAGTTTAGCATAGCTTTCAGCTATGTCATTTGCTACGACCTAGCAAGGGGACATATTCTTCAAGAATGTATTCTGAAGATATATTGTGAATCATGTACCGTCATTAATGGATTAAAGCTAAGTATCAATCGAATTACGTCCGCTTTCTGAATTCTCATTCCTTGTGTTCCAGACATCATGTCAGTATAGTTCTTCCCTCCTCACGCCAGCCTGCGTGAGCTAAAACGCGTGCCTTTCTGCCTCCTCTAGCAACACGGTGTTGGCTCTTCTGCCAACACAACAGAAAAGATTGCCAAAAACCATATTTGTGGGAATGAATGCATTTGCTTTGGCGTGTATGATGTAATTTCATGTTTTAGTGATGGTGTGAAAAGCAGGAAATATGTTTTAGAGAAAATGGGAATTAAGCCCAGAATGAATTGCATCAAAGCTTTGTATGCAATAGACAGAGAGCGAGTAGTGAAAGCAGATAAATCATTTGTGGAGGTGATAAAATCAAGAAGAACGCATCATAGGAATGTGAAAAGGATGAAAACTGATTTCTAAAATGAAAAGGAACCGGCTTATGGTGTTGAACAGGTATAACAGAATGCCAAATACAAGCAGAAACTTTAATTGCCATTTTCCGCAAAACAAATTTCTGTACTTAAGTACATGGAACATCCAAAATAAATATCCTATTACTTTCAAACTTGGTATGCTTGTTAAACAGAAACACTTTAATGCAAACTCTAGAATTTTCCAAATCTATTATAAACTGTGATAAAATTTGAGATAACTATAAAATTTGAATTTTTTCTAGAAAAGAAGTTTAGAATGTAACAGGTCATTCATTTTTCATAAATTAAATAAATGGGTTACATACGCCTGTAAGTATGGTTTGTATACTGTGCAAAGATCGTCGAAGAATCTCTCTTACGAAGAAAAGTGTACCTATACCGACAAGTGATGACAATAGTAAGTGAAAAAATGATAAAATTTTACATGTAAAAAAACATTATTTTGTTATGTTTTTGAACTTCTACTGCAATGAATGTGAATCCTGAATCCTTCCTGGTCATGCTTACAATGTTTTATGAATTTATTTGTAAAAGTATACATAGTGGAAATTAAAATATCTTGTGGTGCCTTTCCAATTCCTTGTTGGCCCGTTTGACATCCTATCCCACTATTCTTGACTAACATTAACTCATCATATCAAGTCTCAAAGGCGTCTAACGATCACGACATTACAGGGTGTATTTAAAGCACGCCTGATCTGTATCCTGATAGAGGAGCTACTAGCTCCACTCTTATGCGCCTGGCGCAAAATTTTATACATACATCATCTTTCAGACGTAGAAACACGCTTACCAACTTTCTTTTATGTCGCAGAACTGCTTCTTGGTGGAGCAATTTTTTTTTCTCAGTGTATTTTCAAGTTCTTATTTCAGCCTCATTACTAAGTTTCGTATTTCTATATGGCACTTGGTTTCCGACCATGAAATAAAATTACCATTTAGAGTGTAAGTATGAAACGAAGTTATGGGTCAGAACTAAAGAAGATGCTTAGTTTGTATCACAGAAGAAGCCAACGCCGAAAGAAAGCGTTTTCGGTAAGGTCAGTGGGAGTCTGCAGGGGTGGCCGTATTCTGGAAGATAACTTCCACTGCAAACACTGCAGAGAATGAAACATCATGGATCGTGTTGTGCGTCAATATTAAGGCACACGTCAAGAGGTGAGGACCGGAACCCCTGCCTTGTACTGATGTACTGAGGTGACACAGGTCACGGAATACCTTTCAATAACGTGTCTGGCCTTTTTTCCGGCGTATTGCAGCATTTAGACCTGGCTTTGACGTATGGAGTTGCTGGCTGTTCCCTACATAAACAATGAGTCATGCTACCTCTATTTGAGCCAAAATTCCTAAAGTGTTGCCGGTCCAGGATTTTGTGCACGATCTGTCCTCTCTATTACATTCAATAAATGTCCGCTGGAATTCTCCTGAAGGTTCTTCAAACAAATTTCGAACAATTGTGGCCCGGTGACATGGCACACTCATTCATAAAAGTTCTATCATTGTCTGGGAAGGTGAAGTAAATGAATGGCTGCAAATAGTCTCCAAGGAGCCGAATATGTCCATTTGCAGTGAATCATCTCTTCAGTTGCACCAGAGACAGTCCGTTCCATGTAAACACAGCATACACCATTACGGAGCAACCACACCCTTGCACAGTGCCTCGTGGAGAAATTGGGAGCATGGCATATGCGCCACACCATCAGCTCTTACCAACTGAAACCATCGGCTCTTACCAACTGAAATCGGGGCTCATCTGACCTGGCCACAGTTTTCCAATCGTCTAGAATGCAACTGATATGGTCAGGACCCCAGCAGAGGCGCTCCAGGCGATGTCGTGCTGTTAGCAATGGCACTTGCGTAAGTCGTCTGTTGCCATAGCCCATTAATGTCAAATTTCGCCGCTGTGTCCTAAAGGAAACGTTCACCGTACGTCCCATATCAATTGCTGCGGTTATTTCACACAGTGTAGCTTGTCTGTTAGCAGTGACAAATCTACACAAACGCCAATGCCCTCGGTCATTAACTGAAGGTCGTTGAAACTAAACTGTTCGCGGTGAGAGGCAATCTCGGAATTTGGTATTCTCGGCACACTTTCGACATTGAGTATCTCGGAATATTGAATTCCTCACCGATTTCGGGAATGGAAAGCCTCGTGCGTCTACACTACTGGCCATTAAAATTGCTAGACCAAGAAGAAATGCAGACGATAAAAGCGGTACTCATTGGACAAATATATTATACTAGAATTGACATGTGATTACATTTTCACGCAATTTGAGTGCATTGATCCTGAGTAATCAGTACCCAAAACAACCACGTCTGGCCGTAATAACGGCCTTGATACGCCTGGGCATTGAGTCAAACAGAGCTTGGATGGCGTGTACAAGTACAGATGCCCATGCAGCTTCAACAGGATACCACAGTTCATCAAGAGTAATGACTGGCGTATTGTGACGAGCCAGTTGCTCGGCCACTATTGACCAGACGTTTTCAGTTGGTGAGACATCTGGAGAATGTGCTAGCCAGGGCAGCAGTCGGAAATTTTCTGTATCCAGAAAGGCCCGTACAGGACCTCCGACATTCGGTCGTGTTTACCCACCGGAAATGTAGGGTTTCGCAGGGATCGAATGAAGGGTAGAGCCACGGGTCGTAACACATCTGAAATGTAACGTCCACTGTTCAAAGTGCCGTCAATGGGAACAAGAGCCGACCGAGTCATGTCACCCATGGCACCCCGTACCTTCACGCCGGGTGATACACCAGTATGGCGATGACGAATATACGCTTCCAGTGTGCGTTCACCGCGATGTCGCCAAACACGATGCGACCATTATGATGCTGTAAACAGAACATGGATTCATCCGAAAAAATGACGTTTTGCCATTCGTGCTACCAGGTTCGACGTTGAGTACACCATCGCAGGCGCTCCTGTATGTGATGCAGCGTCAAGGGTAACCGCAGCCATGGTCTCCGAGCTAATAGTCCATGCTGCTGCAAACGTCGTCGAACTGTTCGTGCAGATGGTTGTTGTCTCGCAAACGTCTCCATGTGCTGACTCAGGGATCCAGACGTGGGTGCACGATCCGTCACAGCCAAGCGGATAAGATGCCTGTCATCTCGACTGCTAGTGATACGAGGCCGTTGGGATCCGTATTACCCACCTGAAACCATGGCACGGATTCCATATTCTGCTAACAGTCATTGGATCTCGACCAAAGCGAGCAGCAATGTCGCGATACGATGAACCGCAATAGCGATAGGCTACAATTCGACCTTTATCAAAGTCGGAAACGTGATTGTAGGCACTTTTCCTTACATGAGGCATCACAACAACGTTTCACCAGGCAACGCCGGTCAACTGGTGTTTGTGTATGAGAATTCGGTTGGAAAATTTCCTCATGTCAGCACGTTGTAGATGCCGCCATCGGCGGCAACCTGGTGTGAATGCTCGGAAAAGCTTATCATTTGCATTTCACAGCATCTTCTTCCTGTCGGTTACATTTCGCATCTGTAGCACGTCATCTTAGTGGTGTAGCAATCTTAATGGTCAGTAGTGTACCTCCAAGTACCATTCAGCGTTCAAAATCTGTTAAGCCAAGTCACATGCCATAATCAAGTCTGGCACATTTTCACGTGAACCACCTGAGTAAGATGACAATTCCGCGAATGCACTGCTCTTTTCTATCTTGTGCACGCAATACCACCGCAATATGTATACGTGCATGTCACTTCAGTGTACCAAAGTTCTTAGTGAACGAACTGAGTGAGGAGAAGAAGAAGGGTAGAGCGACTCAAGCCGGCCACCAGCTGTTCTGGCTGGACGTCTTGGCGTGCTTTCGGTCACAGAGTGACGAGGCAGGGGGAATGTCCCACCTCAGAGGTGAGCCGCCCCCATTGGCTGGCTGGCTACTGAGCACATACCGCGGTTCGCGGTCCGCCTCCGCTTGGTCAGGGGCGGCTACGCCCGGCGCTGGTCAGCCGGGGTGGACTTCAGTCCTGGCGGCTTCAGCAACTATCAGGCGCTCTTCATTTAATTTCGCGGCATTAGCGCCCCCGATATTGGGTGGGCGCGAGATTCGCGGACGACCAGGCCGCGATATTACTCAGCCCGCCCCCCCCCCTCCCCCCACCCACAGCCCCCAGCAACCCTACCCCACCACCCACCCCATCCCACCCTACTCTACCGAAATGCAAGTTCGCGGACACCTCAGCCGTCCCGCTCCTGCCGCCGACAGCACAATTCTCAACAATGGCGCTCTCCCGTCAGTCATCGCACCGTCGACCTCCCTCCCTCTGTCCGTCCTCCAGCAACTGGCAGATCTTTTATCCTCCGTAACGCGGTGCGACCGTCATCAGGCTGCGAGCCTCCGCCATCTTCTCGCTGCAGCAGTAACGAACTGCTCCTCGAATGCGCGATATTTTCGGGGAATTTTAATGAGAGAAGGCGGCCATTGTGTCGAGTGAGTCGCAGCCGGCGATATTGGGCCACGAATCCTCCGCAGCATCGTCCTCGGATTTGATTGGTGTGTGTTGGAGCCTAAAGGTGAGCCGTAGCTTCTGCACGGCCGCCTTTAAATGTGGTTTGCTACGTAGCGGCAGATCACTGTTGGGTGGCGTTACTCCAGCAATTCTCCTGACGACAGAAGCTGAAGAACGTCACGTTTGTGTTAAAAGCATATAATAAGAGTATGCTGTTGCTGGTCAAATAATTTGGGAGATTGAAGTCTATCTGATCTTCAACCACTCACTTATGCAGGGTGACTCATAATGGAGCAAACATATACAACTGAAAGTACATGATACTAAAATCGAAAAAAGCGTCAGTAAATGTGGGCTCTAAAATGCATATGAGCACTTCAACACCTTCGAAAAAAGAATGGTTCAAATGACTGAGTATTATGGGACTTGACATCTGAGGTTATCAGTTATAGAGAACTTAGAACTACTCACACCTAACTAACCTAGGGACACCACACACATCCATGCCCGAGGCAGGATTCTAACCTGTGACCGTAGCAGTCGCTCGGTTCCGGACTGAAGCGCCTAGAACTGCTTCACCACCGTGGCCGGCTTACACCTTCGCTACTGTAAAAGACATCTCTTCTATCGAACTAGTACTCACAGCTCTCATGGTATGCGTTTTAGAGGCTACTTTTATAGGGCAAAATTTCCTTGCTCCGTTCTATACCTTTTTTGTGTGTTATCGGTCTTATGACTCGTTTAATGTGGCCCACAAAGAATTCCTTTCCTGTGCCAACCTCTTTATCTCAGAGGAGCACTTGCAACCTACGTCCTGAATTAATTGCTGAATGTATTCCAACCGCTGTCTTCCTCTACAGTTTTCGCCCTCTACAACTCCCTCTAGTACCACGGACGTCATTGACTAATGTCTTAACAGATATCCTACCACCCTGTCCGTTGCCCTTGTGTCTTCCACATACTCCTTCCCTCTCGGATTCTGAGCAGAACCCCCTCATTCTCCATCTTATCATTCCACCTTATTTTTAATATTCGTCTGTAGCACCATAATGCAAATGTTTCGACTCTTCTGTTCCGGTTTTCCCATAGTCCATGTTTCACTACCATACAACGCTGTGCTGCAGACATACTCTCAGAAATTTCTTTCTCAAATTAAGGTCTATGTTTGATATTATTTGGCCAGGACTGCCCTTTCTACCAGTGTTACTCTGTGTTTGATGTTCTCCTTGGTTGGTTGGTTGGGTGTGGGATTGAAGGGACCAGACTGCTAAGGTCATCGGTCCCTTGTTCCACGATAAAATCACACGATATAAAAGCTGTCAGTCGTTAAAAACGGAGAACTGAGACAAGGGACGACACAATACAAGAAAGACAAAGACCAGACAAACGGAACTAAAATCACACCGAGTGTGAAGGTGGTTGGCCGACCATGAAAATAAGGAAAAGCCAACCACCAAATGACATTAAAACCCACAGTTTAAAACCACAGGCCAAAGGCCCAAGTCAATACAGGAAATAAAAGGAAACACTCAAATCATACGATAAAAACCCCCTGCCCGAATAAAACTCAACACGAGGTCCGCCATAGCAACGTCATCACATAAAAGGGCAGGGAGGGTATCAGGCAGCGCAAACGTCTGCATGAGTCCTGTTAAAAGCGGGCAGTCCACCAAAATGTGGACCACCGTCAGAGCTGCCCCGCAGCGACATAGCGGTGGGTCCTCCCGGCGCAACAAATGGCCGTGCGTCAGCCACGTGTGGCCAACGCGCAGCCGGCAGAGGACGACAGAGTCCTTCCGAGAGGCCCGCATGGAGGAGCGCCACACACCGGTCGTCTCCTTCACCGCCCGAAGTTTGTTGGGCGTGGGCAGGGTGCGCCACTCGTCACCCCAGGCACCAAGCACTTTCTGGCGCAAAAGCGACAGGAGATCACACTCCATAAGGCCGAGTTCCAGAGCCGGTGAACTCACTGCCTGTTTAGCCAGCGTGTCAACCCGCTCATTGCCCGGGATGCCGACATGACGTGGGGTCCAAACAAAGACCACGGAGCGGCCGCAACGGGCAAGAGCATGGAGCGACTCGTGGATGGCCATCACCAGATGGGAACGAGGAAAGCACTGGTCAAGAGCTCGTAAACCACTCAGGGAGTCACTACAGATGACAAAGGACTCACCTGAGCGGGAGCGGATATACTCTAGGGCGCGATAGATGGCAACCAACTCGGCAGTGTATACACTGTTCCCGGGTGCCAGCGACCGTTGCTCACAATGATCCTCTAGAGTAACAGCGTAACCAGTGCGACCAGAGACCATCGAACCGTTGGTATAGGCCACGGCAGATCCGGGAAACTCGGCAAGGATAGAAACAAAGCGGCGGCGGAGGGCCGGAGGAGGGACCGAGTCTTTCGGACCCTGTGCCAAATCCAGCCGAATGCATGGTCGGCGCACACACCAAGGGGGCAGACGGAGATTGGCCCGGAAAACAGGCGGCAGAGGAAAAAACTCAAGCCCACACAGTAGAGCCCGGATGCGAACCGCGATCGTACACCCTGACCGGGGCCGCCTGTCTGGAAGATGGACGATCGAGTGCGGGAACACGAGACGGTAGTTGGGATGCCCTGGCAAACTACAAACGTGGGCAGCATAAGCGGCCAGAAGTCGGTCGCGCCGGATCCGCAATGGAGGAACACCAGCCTCCACAAGTAAGCTGTCAACAGGGCTTGTCCGAAATGCTCCTGTGGCGAGTCGGATCCCGCAGTGATGGATGGGATCCAGCAATTGCAATGCCGATGGCGATGCCGAACCATAAGCCACACACCCATAATCAAGGCGGGACTGGATCAGCGCTTGATACAGCCGGAGAAGTGCGGACCGATCGGCACCCCATCCGGTGTGGCTAAGGCAACGGAGAGCGTTTAAATGCCGCCAGGATGTTTGTTTAAGCTGCCTAATATGAGGCAGCCAAGTCAACCGGGCATCAAATACCAGTCCCAAGAACCGATGCGTCTCTACTACAGCAAGAGGTTCACCGTCAAGGTAAAGGCGTGGCTCAGGGTGAACCGTGTGACGCCGGCAGAAATGCATAACGCAGGTCTTAGCGGCCGAGAACTGGAAGCCGTGCACTACAGCCCACGACTGCGCCTTGCGGATAGCGCCCTGCAGCTGGCGCTCAGCAACTGCAATGCCAGCGGAGCTGTAGTAGAGGCAGAAGTCGTCTGCATACAATGAAGCTGCGACGGACGATCCCACCGCCTCAGCGAGCCCATTGATCGCAATTAAAAACAGAGAGACACTGAGGACAGAGCCCTGTGGGACCCCGTTCTCCTGGACCCGGGAGGAACTATGGGACGCAGCAACTTGCACGCGGAAGGAACGAGACGACAGAAAATTCTGAATAAAAATCGGGAGCGGGCCCCTAAGACCCCACCCATGAAGTGTGGCCAGGATGTGATATCGCCAAGTCGTATCGTACGCCTTCCGCATGTCGAAGAAGACGGCAACCAGATGTTGGCGGCGTGCAAAGGCTGTACGGACGGCAGACTCTAGGGAGACCAGATTATCGACAGCAGAGCGGCCTTTACGGAAGCCACCCTGAGACGGAGCCAGAAGGCCTCGAGACTCGAGGAGCCAACTCAACCTCCGGCTCACCATACGTTCTAGCAACTTGCAAAGAACGTTGGTGAGGCTTATGGGGCGGTAGCTGTCCACCTCCAGCGGGTTCTTGCCAGGTTTCAACACGGGGAGACGATGCTTTCTCACCATTGAGACGGGAACACACCCTCAACCCAGATGCGGTTGAAAACATCTAGGAGACGTCGCTGGCAATTCACAGAGAGGTGTTTCAGCATCTGGCTGTGGATGCGGTCTGGCCCTGGAGCCGTATCAGGGCAAGCAGATAGTGCACTCTGGAATTCCCAGTCGCTGAAACGAGCATTGTACGACTCCGCGCGGCGCGTGTGAAAGGAAAGCCTCCAACTTTCCAACCGCTCTTTCCGGGAGCGTCAGGACACACCACTCCATGCAGCGAAAGCCCAGGGACAGAGACAGGCGGCCTATAGCCATGGAGTCGCCTAATCTTAGCCCAAACCTGCGATGCACAGGTATGGACGCCAATGGTGGAAACATACCGTTCCCAGCACTCTTGCTTCCGTTGGCGAATAAGGCGTCGGGCACGGGCACGGAGCTGTTTAAAAACGATGAGGTTCTCCAAGGACGGGTGCCGCTTATGGCGTTGAAGAGCCCGCCGGCGATCTCTAATCGCCTCTGCGATCTCGGGCGCCAACCAAGGCTCCCTCCGCCGAGGGGACCCGGATGAACAGGGAATCGCAGATGCCGCCGCAGAATCGATGCCGGTGGTGACCGAATGAACCACCGCATCAATGGTGCCATGGGAAGGAGGTGCGATACTGGCGAGAGAGGAGAACAAGCCCCAATCAGCCTTATTCAGAGCCCATCTGGAGGGGCGTTCAGAAGAGTGACGCTGTGGTAGTGACAGAAAGATTGGGAAATGGTCACTACCACATAAGTCGTCATGGACACTCCAGTGGATGGATGGTGAAAGTCCGGGGCTGCAGATAGAAAGGTCGATGGCCGAAAATGTGCCATGGACTACGCTGAAATGTGTCGGCTCTCCCGTGTTTAAGAGGCAGAGGTCAAGGTGCGAGAGAAGAGTCTCGACCTCTCTACCCCGGCCAGTAATCGCGGCGCTACCCCACAGGGGGTTATGGGCGTTAAGGTCGCCCAGTAACACAAAAGGAAGAGGCAGTTGTGCTATCAATGCAGCCAACACATGACGCGAGACATCACCATCTGGCGGAAGATACAAACTGCAGACAGTAATAGGCTGAGGCGTCCACATCCTTACAGCGACAGCCTCTAAAGGTGTGCGAAGAGGTACACATTCGCTGTAGACAGATTAAGGATGTAGACGCAGACTCCACCAGATACCCTCTCATAAGCTGCCCGGTTCTTGTAATAACCCCGATACCCACGTAGGGCAGGGGTCCGCATTGCCGGAAACCAAGTTTCCTGTAGGGCAATGCAGAGGAAAGGGTGACTGCTGATGAGTTGGCGAAGCTCAGCAAGGTGGTGGAAAAAAGCGCTGTAGTTCCACTGGAGTATCGCTTTGTCCATGTCCGAAAAAGGTGTGAAGGGGCCGAGGAGGCAGATCACGCCACTGGGTCACCTGCTGCCACCGATGGAGGACCAGTACAATCTGCTTCCATGGTGTCTGAGGGTCCGGCGAGATCCAGGTCCTCAGCGGACGCCCGGATCTCCACCTTGTCCTCGGACGCAGAGCCTGTAGGGAGCAGTGGGGTGGATGCCACCGCGTGTTCCTTGGCCTTAGAGGTCTTCTTCTTCGTCTTGTCTCTCTGGTCCTTGGGTTTCATTTGCTGGGAGGGCTCCAGCGAGTCAGTCTCTGGGACGGAGGAGGAGCGGGAAGCCCTGCGACCAGCTGCTGGTCTGCTTTTCTTCCATTGGCTGACGTCACCCTTCCCAGAGGCGGAAACCTGGGAAGGAAGGGACCCAAGGGACCCTTTCCGTGCTATTCGAGCCGGGGAAGTTTGAGGCTTCCCCAGCTTAGAAATGGGGACTGATGTCCCCGATGGTTAGGGGGTTGCTGCTCCTGAGGCAGGTAGTGCAGGAGCAGCAGGGAGTGAAGTGCCCCCCACCATCAAGGGGGCAGGTGTAGCATTCCGGCTCTGAGAGGTGGCTGTCTGAGGGAGAGCTAATGGGGCCATAACAGTAGTAGCCGCGGCGTAAGAGGCAGTCATTCGAACAGGATGGAGGCGTTCGAACTTCTGCCTGGCCTCAGTGTATGTCAGGCGGTCCAGGGTCTTATACTCCATGATTTTGCGCTCTTGCTGGAAGATCCTGCAGTCCGGCGAGCTAGGCGAGTGGTGCTCTCCGCAGTTTACGCAGATGGGAGGCGGAGCACATGGAGCATTGGGATGTGATGGGCGTCCACAATCTCGACATGTGAGGCTGGAAGTACAGCGGGAAGACATATGCCCGAACTTCCAGCACTTGAAGCACTGCAGCGGGGGAGGGATATATGGCTTGACGTCACAACGATAGACCATCACCTTGACCTTCTCAGGTAAAGTATCACCCTCGAAGGCCAAGATGAAGGCACCGGTGGCAACCTGCTTATCCCTTGGACCACGATGTACGCGCCGGACGAAGTGAACACCTCGCCGCTCTAAATTGGCGCGATGCTCGTCATCGGACTGCAATAGAAGGTCCCGATGGAATATTATGCCCTGGACCATAATAAGACTCTTACGGGGCTTGATTGTAACCGGAACATCCCCCAGCTTGTTACAATCGAGTAACCGGCGGGTCTGGGCGGAGGACGCCGATTTGATCAAAACCGAGCCCAAGCGCATTTTGGACAAGCCCTCCACCTCCCCGAACTTGTCCTCCTAGTGCTCGACGAAGAACTGAGGCTTCATGGATGTAAAGGATTCACCATCAGCTCTCGTACACACCAGGTAGCGGGGCGAGTATGGTTCGCTGGCATCCTTAGTCTTTCGTTCCTCCCATGGTGTAGCCAGGGAGGGGAACGATTTGGGGTCATATGTAGTTGCGTTGTATTGAGCCCTGGAACGCTTAGAGACTGCTGGCGGCTGGCCGCCAGCAAGAGATGTTGTACCACGCTTCATTGCGGGTCATCCGCCCTGATGCCACCTACTCCGACCAAGGGCCCTCCCCACGGGCGCCACCCAGCCTCAGCAACGACCACCTGGCAGGATGGCCATTGCCGGGAGTCCCAATGCCCCAAGGAGATAGGCATCTACTCCTTGGCATACGTGGGGAGTTAACGGCGCTGGCATCAGCAGAGCGATCCCTGTGTCGTCAGGGGGCTACAACCAACAGGGTACATGGCGGCCCCACCACAACGGACTGGCTACCGTGCTGGATTTCAGGTGATGTAGTCCAATATCGTCATTGGCACATAAAGTGACACAGCATAGCAGACTGCAATAAACTGCACCCAAGAACAAATCCACGCCCAAGAGATGGTAGGTGAGGGGACTGCTAAGCGATGACGACAAACCTGGCTAGAGATGGTAATGCATGATGGACACATCACTCCTTGTAAGGCGCCCTTCCCCAATCGGCTCGCTCTTCGGAAAATTTGGAAGGATGGAGGTCAAACCCCTTAGGGGACCGTCTCACAAGGCCAAAACGTTTGAGACTCCTTTTAGTCGCCTCTTACGACAGGCAGGAATACCGTGGGCCTATTCTTACCCCCGAACCCACAAGGGGTGATGTTCTCGTTGCTCCTTGGTTATTTTGCTGCCGAGGTAGCCCGGTAGCTGAGTGGTCAGCGCGACAGACTGTCAATCCAAATGGCCCGGGTTCGATTCCCGGCTGGGTCGGAGATTTTCTCCACTCAGGGACTGGGTGTTGTGTTGTCCTAATCATCATTCTTTCATCCCCATCGACGCTCAAGTCACCGAAGTGGCGTCAAATCGAAAGACTTGCACTAGGCGAACGGTCTACGCGACGGGAGGCCCTCGTCACACGACATTTCATTCCGTTTACCTACTTCGTAGCCATCAGTCCTGATTTTAAGTTTCTCGCTGTTCTCATTTCTGCTACTTTTCATAACTTTCGTCTTTCTTCAGTTTACTCTTAATCCATATTCTATAGTATATTATGGAAACAGAAGGGAACGTAGATGAAGATGAAATGGGAGATATGATACTGCGTGAAGAATTTGACAGCACTAAAAGACCTAAGTCGAAACAAGGCCCCGGGAGAAGACCACATTCCATTGGAGCTACTGATAGCCTTGGGAGAGCCCTGACAACACTCTACCATCTGGTGAGCAGGCAAAATACCCTCAGACTTCAAGAAGGATATAATAAATCCAATCCCAAAGGAAGCCGGGGTCGACATGTATGAAAATTAACGAACTATCAGTTTAATAAGTCACAGTTGCAAAATACTAACACGAATTCTTTACAGACGGATGGAAGTACTTGGGGAATATCAGTTTGGATTCCGTAGAACTGTTGGACCACGTCAGTCAATACTGACGCTACAACTCATCTTAGAAGAAAGATTAAGGAAAGGCAAACCTACGTCTCTGGCATTCGTAGACTTAGTGAATGCTTTTGACAATGTTGACTGGAATACTCTCTTTCAAATTTTGAAGGTGGCAGGTATCAAACACAGGGAGCGAAAGGCTATTTAAAATTTTTACAGAATCCAAATCGCAGTTATAACAGTAGAACGCCATGAAAGGTAAGCAGTGGTTGGGAAGGGAGTAGCCTGTTATTTAATCTATACATTGAGCAAGCAGTAAAGAAAACAAAACAAACATTTGGAGTAGCAATTAAAATCCATGTAGAAGAAATAGAAAACTTTGAGGTTTGCCGATGACATTGTAATTTTGCCAGAGACAGAAAAGGACCTGGAAGCGCAGTTGAACGGAATGAATAGTGTCTTGAAAGGAAGCTGTAAGATGATCAACAAAAGCAAACAGAGGATAATGAATGTAGTCTAATTAAATCAAGTGAGGCTGAGAGAATTAGATTAGAAAGTGACACTTAAAGTGGTAGATGACTTGCTATTTGGGAAGCAATATAACTGATGCTGATCGAGCCGGCCTAAGTGCCCGTGCGGTTCTAGGTGCTGTAGTCTGGAACCGGGAGACCGCTACGGCCTCAGGTTCGAATCCTGCCTCGGGCATGGATGTGTGTGGTGTCCTTAGGTCAGTTAGGTTTAAGTAGTTTTACGTTCTAGGGTACTGATGACCTCAGAAGTCAAGTCCCATAGTACTCAGAGCCATTTCAACCGAAGGGTAATATTAGCTGAACTCTTCTGTTTGAGCTTCTCAGTAACATGAGTTTTTCAATTTTGATTTCCGTCAAATCATACACCCAAACATATTCTTCACAATTTAATGAGTGCTTTACATACGCTACGTCAATTGTTGGTATGACACTAATTGTTGTATAGTGTGTTTTATCGAAATTGAAGGAAAGTCTATTTTCAGAGAACTACTTAATAATTCCTTGAAAAACGTCGTATATAAATGTTTTTGTTGCTTTGAGTCCACTGGGATTTGTTAGAAATTAAGCATTATATACTAGAAGTATCAATTTTGCTTGATAACCGATACGTTAAGCTAATTCACACGTATAGGGCCACTTTCTCAATTGGGGACAAACTTCCAAAGGATCCCTAAGAGGATTAGGAATTAAAAATGTCTTACGGTCATAAGGCCAAAGATGCGTTCCCGTGGAGATCTTTGATACCATAGATCTGAGTTACTGAAAGCATAAATGAGAACACTGTACCAGTATTTTAGCTCCATACTCAAGAGGGCAATTACCTGGAGCACCACTATATAGAAACCACATTAGTTTTCGTACCAGCGAAGGCACATCTGCCAGCAGGAAATGTAGCGTCACCTTTAGGAAATTCAGCTCTACCCCAAATGTGAGGCATTGAGAAAGGATGACAAATATCACAAGGCATTCGCCAATTATCCACGGCCGCGCGTAGAGTCTGTAGCCGAGCTGATGTTTTCCTGACGTCTTGTTTCGCTGCCACCATGTCATGGGGATTCTCAGTAGCCCATTCATGGTCGTTGTGAAAACTGAAGATCATGCCCCTCATAAACGAAGGCTTATCAAGTAATAGGATGGATAACAAATCCTAGCATCGTGGTGGCTACAGTGGCGAACAAGCAAGAAAACCACGCCGCTTGGGTGAAATGGCCTTGTAACTGGTACCAACTTTTGTGAATAATGACTCACGCGATCGTCTGTGAACACTTGATGGCGAGCCAGCTGCCGGGCGCTCATGCTAGGGCCACTTTCAAAAGCCTGGATGTCCTCCATTGGAGCGGATTTCTAGGCGTAAGTCGATTCAACTTTTTCTCCTCATTCTCTTAGGTATGTTTTCCTGCCGATCGCCCCATTTAGAAAAACTCACCATGTATATACAATATGGGTGAGAAGCAAAATTGGACCTTGTGGAAGTCCCTCTGTAATTTCTTCGCAGTGCGCTTTACTGAACTGCACTAATACTGTAGGTTTACGTATGTCCCCATTATGCAACTGACTGTACACAGCGATTTCCAGTGGTTAAAGTACTACTGACACATCCATTTTCAGTTTAAAAGAGAAGGACAAGCTATCGAAGTCACGATGGTGGACCAAAACTTACTGAACGCTTCTGGAAACGTTGGTATCGTGATATACAGTTCCAGAAAGGAGGACAGCAAAGTATGCAACGGGCTGCTAGTCCGTCGCAGATGTTGAGGGCTAGCTCGCCGCTGGTTCCAGGTAAGTCGTGACGTGGCGAGGCGGTGCAGCAACTTGAAGCGGCGGAAGTTGCGCCGCTCGGCTGGCCGGGTTATTCTTCTTGCGAGCAACTCGCCAGACGAAGTTGCCGGCGTGAACGTGGCGCGCTGGGGGCGGACATAAATTTTACCGCCGGCTGGGAAACAGGCGAGGCCAGCCACCGGGCCGGGGGCCACACGCAACGAGCCGGCGGAGGCGCGCCGTCCATCGGCGACGAACAAGTTGTAACGCTCCGACGGCCTCACCTCCGTGCCTCGCGAAAGCAGCACTCCCGAAAGGAACAAAATGTCTTACGAGGGGTTACCCAACAAAAACAGAATTATTTTTTAAAAGCTGTGTATCAAATCTGGTTTCGCAGGACAGAGCGGTTCAGGTTGTGGAAAGGACCCAAGATCAGTTATTGTTACATAAGAACTTTATTAGACGAAAATCAGTGCATAGTTTTCTCTTTAAAACAACAAGGACGAATGCACGAGTGAGGACCGAAGTAACTTCTCAATAATGAAGTTTAAATAATACCTTTTAAAACAAGGATTTAGAGAAACGGCCGAATTAAAATATCCTTAAATAATTCCTTTTAAGGCACAAGAATTTGGACAAGCGGCTGAAGGCCTTAAGTAAAATTATATCTTCTCAGCTAAAGGCCCAAGTAATGTTTCAGATAAGCAAAGGAAATTCTTTAAAGGCAAGCATTTACATATCTCGGCTAAAAGCCATATTAAGGAAACTTTCGATTCATTCCTCGGCTGAAAGTCCAATAGTATTTCACCATAATAAAAGGCAACCTCCGAAGACAAGTATTTACACAGGACAACAGAAACCCATCTTAAGAAAACTAAGTATCTTGACGGCTGAAGGCCCAAACAACTATTCAAAATAATTTAAGACATACCTTAAGGTAAGCATTTACACAGTACGGCTGACGGTCATTTTAAGAATTCAAGATAATTAAGGAGAAACTTTACAGACAGGAATTTACACACTACGGCTGAAAGCCACAAATTTTAAGACAAACGAGCCGAAAGGCCTAATCTTAAAATACTTCACATAAGGTTCGGTTGAAGGCCAGGTACTGAACATAGAACAGACAAAATTAATACACAGATGAAGGCCAAAAGAAAATCACAACACAAACAACAGAACAGTGGTGCTCAGAAGTGTTCCAAGAGTCTGCCTGGGGAGGAAACTAACAACAGTTTAGGTGAGACAGGCAGCCAAGCTTAACACTAAATAATCGGGTGGCAGCACGGGTTAGGCTGACGAACCAACCCACAACCCAATTAATTCTCTTCCGCTGACCAAAGGCACGACAACCCAAAATATCAGCGAGGGCGAAGAAACCAGCAGCACTACGTCTTCAAATATTGGCGTCTGAGTACAGCGAAGGCACAATAACCACTGAAAAATATAGACAAACACAAAGGCTGTGTAACTACAGGCCGTGCCGGACAGCATCAACACAGCGAGGAAAGACACTTGCTGCTCTGTCGCAAACGACCGAGTGCCTGCTCCAGTACGCAGACAGCATTCGTCAGCTCAGCGGAAATCACAGAAGCTAAACACAGTTCCACGTAAACACTTTCACCAAGAACTATGACAATCCTAAAACCAATCACCGTGGAACAACGAGGAGGTCGTCCGATGAGATGACCGACTGAACGACCATAAAGGTCGTCCCCACTCAAGTTATGAATGTAGGCAACTATCGGGCGAATCTTGGCTGTCCGGAGCTCACTGCAGCTCCAATCCGATTCCCTTCGTGTCCGTTCCGAACTCCGAGACACGGTGATCCGGGCACACTGACACGGACCCAACCATTCAGACGGAGCACTTGCCCAGAGGGCACCCGAAATCTCTGCACAAGGAACGAACCGACCCACGTCCGGCAAGATGACTAACTGACGAGGGCCAGGAACGGTCCCAAGACAAATGCACGTCGCCCGATGAGACGACCGACCGAACGACCAACCAACCAACGGTCGTTCCCTCTCCAGTTCCATTCCGTTGGACAACGCATGTGTGTCGTCAGCGGTCGGCGAGTACTAGCTGTCCAGACCTCACTTGCGCTGCGTTCCGACTGAACTCCAGACTCACAACTACTCACAACTACTCGCGGTCGCTCCAGAGGTGGTATGACAGTGCCCTTGTCGATAACGCGGTTCAGATGGTTCAAATGGCTCTGAGCACTATGCGACTAAACTTCTGAGGTCATCAGTCGCCTAGAACTAAGAACTAATTAAACCTAACTAACCTAAGGACATCACACACATCCATGCCCGAGGCAGGATTCGAACCTGCGATCGTAGCAGTCGCGCGGTTCCGGACTGCAGTGCCTAGAACCGCGTGGCCACTGGGGTAGGCTGTCGATAAGAGGTGCTGCTAACACTCAGCGGCAAGCAAACCAGGAACTTAGTGACGCCAGTAAATTGAATAAGAAGGAGGCGACAGTACCGTAAAGACAAGGTGACAAGCAATAAACGGCATGAAGACGAGCCGCGCACGGCTGAATGTGTTTTCAAATTGTTTAGAAAACAACCTTATCGCCTTCAAAAAGGCTCTCCCCTACAACTAACACACTTGTCCCTCCGGTGCTCCCATTTTTGTTGCCATCTTTGGAAATGGCTGACAGTTCCTCCCTCGTTTTTGACTTCTTCATTGTTGCCAAAACGGTGTCCTTTCATGGCCCTTTTCCTGCTTGGAAATCAGAAAAAGTCTCAAGGACGCAGCAGAAACAATGCGCTAGCAAAAACAATCACTGCAGACGAACAAAACAATCCAGATCGACATCACAGGCGGCAGGGAACTGGCAATGAGTTGCGCCATACACGTCCAGTGGCAGAAATGTGTACTGCACAAGCTCTACCCTAAGCAGTATTATTACGGTTTTTTGGTGGTACCCCCTTGTACTGTATGTCGTGGTGGTGATACTCCCGTAAACAGTCCTTTCCGGCATCTCCATTACTTCTCGGCAGATACACAGGATTATTTGTAAGTAGGCAACTCCGCGGGTTTCACATGACGATTGCCAGCATACCAAAAAACATTGTACTGAAAAATGACGTATATCAATGGATAGCAAATCTCTTCTATTTTCGATTCTAAATCCATGGTGCATGCAGAACGAACCACTGTGAAGCCGGCATCTCAAAACACGTGGACATATTATGCAGTGTGTAATGTCACATCGAATGAGTCCTCGTCTGTAGATAGTCTATCCAATGAACAGAATTCCAAAAGGAGCTACGGTTGTTCCGCCTTCGTGGGCAGCATCAGCAGCACCGACTACAATTAACTGTATGGACGTACTGGCGTTAGCTACATCATAAACGGTGCCCATGACGAGAAGGTATGATATGAGTTAAAGCCGTTCGCGGTGACCGAGCGGTTCTAGGTGCTTCAGTCCTGAACCGCACGACTGCTACGTCGTAGGTTCGAATCCTGCCTCGGGCATGGATGTGTGTGATGTCCTTAGGTTAGTTAGGTTTAAGTAGTTCTTAAGCAAGTTCTAGGGGACTGATGACCTCAGATGTGAAGTCCCATAGTTCTCAGCCATTTGAACCATTTTCAGTTAAAAATTTGGAGGGATGCTCTATCCACTGTTGTGTGCCTCTTTGCTGTATGTTTTTTAATTATCACGCAGTTATCTTATGAATCCCTGTAGTTATTTCAGACTAACATAACATTAGCTGTTGTCCTCGGTATTCATGATGTACATTGGGGCAACTGCTTAAGCAAACAAAGGAGAAATTTTGAAGCTGAATTTAAGTTCAAAGATAACAAATAAAACTTTTAAAGTTCGTTGATGATACAGTAATTCTGTCACAGACGGCAAAGAACTTGGAACATCATTTGAACAGAATGCTTATAGTCTTGAAAATAGGTTATCAGATAAAACAAGGGCAATGTAGGGTAACCGAATTAAACGAGGAGACACAGAATTACGAGGGTGACTCCAAAAGAAATACAAACTTTTTTTCTTAAATCCATCTTTTATTCCACATGTTTTAAAGTTTTACAGTGTATAGATATATCCTTTAGGAACAATATTTTCATTTCTCCGCATAATTTCCAACCCTCTCAACTGTCTTGCGCCATCTTGGAACCAGCGCCTGTATACCCGCACGGTAAAATTCTCGACCAACCTGTTGGAGCCACTGTTTGGCAGCGTGCACAAGGGAGTCATCTTCAAATCTTGTTCCACAAAGAGAGTCTTTCAGTTTCCCAAAGAGATGATAGTCACATGGAGCCAGGTCAAGACTGTAAGACGGGTGTTACAGTGTTGACCATCCGAGTTTTGTGATCACTTCCATGGTTTTTTGACTGATGTGGCCGTGCATTGTCGCGCAACAGCAAAACATCCTGCTTTGGCCGATGTGGTCGAACACTACTCAGTCGAGCTTGAAGTTTCTTCTGTGTCATCACATATGCATCAGAATTTATGGTGGTTCCACTTGGCATGACGTCCACAAGGAAGATTACTTCGGAATCGCAAACACTGTAGCCATAACTTTCCCAGAAGGTGTGGTTTTGAATTTTTTTTTTTTTTGGGTGAATTTACATGATGCCACTACGTTGATTGCCTCTTCATGTCTCTCGTGAAAAATGATGGAGCCATGTTTCATCACCTGTCATAATTCTTCCAAGAAATTTATCTCCACTATCCTCGTGCTGTTCCAAAAGATCGCTGCATACCGTTTTTCTTGGTTGTTTGTGAGTCACTGTCAACATCCTGAGAACCCAGCTGGCGCAAACCTAATTTAACGCCAACACTTTCAGTATTCTACAAACACTTCCTTTCCCTATCCCAGCGTAGCGTGACAATTCATTCGCTGTGATGCGTCTGTCAGCAGTCATTAATTCGTTAACTCTCTGCAAATTGTATGTAGTGTGTGCAGTACGAGGCCTGCCGCTGCGAGGACAATCCTCGATATTGCCGTGCCCGCATTCATCACGTAACCTGCTTGCCCACAGACTAACTGTACTGCGATCGACAGCAGCATCTCCATACACTTTCAACCTTTTGTGGATGTTTCCCACTACCTCATTTTCACAGCACAGGAATTCTATGACAGCACGTTGCTTCTGACGAACGTCAAGTGTAGCAGCCATCTTGAAGACATGGTGCGACAGCGCCACTCGCGAGAACAGGTTGAACTAAGTTTGAAAACAAGCGGGAAGGATGTATCTACACACTGTAGAACTTTCACACATGCACAAGGAAAACTACTTTTACAAAAATTCTATGCATTTCTTTTGGACTGACCCTCGCATATTACGAGATGAGACATTAAAGTATTGCACTAGGTTTGCTATTAGGGCATCGAAACAACTGACAACAGCTTGAGAACATAGTAAATAAAGTTTTTCTGACAAAGAGAATAATTGATACACGATACTAAACTGAACGTCTTTAAATATTTCTAGACGGTCTCTAATTGGAGTGCAGCCTGGTATAGAAGTAAAAATGTGTGCGATAAGCAGTTCAGATAACGAGAGAACAGAAGCTATTAAGGTTTGTAGTTACAGAAGAATGCTAAAGATTAGATGGGTAGGTGGAATAGTCTGAAGGAGTACTGAACTAAGAGGGGAAATCATTTATAGCACAACTCGAGTGAAGGAGGAATAGATGTCATGCATTCTGTGACATCAACGAAGAGTTATCGTGTTAATGGAGGGACGTGTGGCGTGTGAAAACTGATGATAGAGTGCAAAAAGCTAGTATAAAGGTTAACTGGATTTCAGTTTCAGCGGATACACAGAGACGAAAAGGAATTAAACTCTATGTAAGTATAAACGAAACAACTTTTAATGTCTTCGTTATTCTTGTCGACGTAGTATAGGTAACACGAATTCCAAACTCACATACTTATACCGGGCTTTTGTACACTGCGTAAAATTTCAGGGCCACATTTTTGAAACCCCGTAATTGTTCCTCTATGGGACGCGTCGGTTTGAAATTTGGCTGAAAGGTGCGAACACTCTTTCTCTGCAATGAGGCAAAACCGTAGGGCTTCACGACCTCTCACACGGGCTCGACAACGCTTCAAACAGCAAAGTCTCGACATATGCGAGAAACAAAAGCGAGAACTCAGAATTTTATGTGAGGTGTCACCAAAGTTCACCGTAGTTCTGCCCAAAGGCACAGTCGACGTGTCAAGCTATGTGAAGGTTGTTCCAATCTGCCTTACCCACATCTCACCTATTCTCTTGACCCCTGAGTCGAGTGGCGCTACAATGCTCGAAAGCTAAGGGATGTCGAAAGGATGCCTGTCACGTTGGTGCCTAGTAATCACTGACTGGATGTTTCTGTACAGGAACATTTATAATGTGTCCAATAAAGGTGCATTGGTGGTACACAGGGCGTTGCCAAACTCGGGGAGGTTTTACAGGTACCCTTTGCTGTTTTATTGCTACGTGTGTCAACCCCCCCCCCCCCCCCCCCCCCCCGCCTCGCAACCACCGAACAATTCACCACTCAACCCTAAAGCGCCCATGATCATGTCACAGATTGGCGCAAAACATGAGGAATGAAAGCTTAAACCGATTTCATGCTATGGATCGTGTCCAGACTTAGTGGTTCCACGCTGTATACCAGAGCAACGATTGCGGTCGCACTACATTCCAAAGGGATCAAATAACATTTGATGGTGTTGGAGGCCTACGAAATTCTTACAGAAGGCTTGAATCGTCCGTGGACTGTCAGCAGCCTCCATGTTCGTCAAGATCAGGTTGATGGTGGAGATATAGACGATCCAAAGAAGAGTGGCGCGTTCCTTCACAGGGTTACTTGGTAACGGTGATAGCGTTACGGAGATGTTCAGGAAACTCGAGGGGGGCAAACTCTGCAAGAGATGCGCTCTGCATCGCGGTTTAGCATGCTCGCCAGTTTTCGAGAGGGTGCGTTTCTGGATGAGGTATTGAATATATTGCTTTCCTCTACTTATACCTCCTGAGGAGATCACGAATGTAAAATAAGAGATTCGAGCGCTCACGGAGGCTTTCAGACAGTCGTTCTTCCCACGAACCATACGCGACTGGAACAGAAAAGGGAGGTAATGACAGTGGCACGTATAGTGCCTTCCACCACACACCGTAGGGTGGCTTGCGGAGTATAAATGCAGATGTAGATGAACGTTATTCCGTTAAACACTGCACTGAAAAATGTCCTTTCCGACGGCAATATGTGTGTAAATGCAGGCCCGAAGAGAAGGGGTCGTTACATTGATGCCTTTCACCTGATTCTACATCTACATCCATACTCCGCAAGCCACCTGACGGTGTGTGGCGGAGGGTACCCTGAGTACCTCTATCGGTTCTCCCTTCTATTCCAGTGTGTTATTATTCGTGGAAAGAAGGATTGTCGGTATGATTCTGTGTGGGCTCTAATCTCTCTGATTTTATCCTCATGGTCTCTTCGCGAGATATACGTAGGAGGGAACAATATACTGCTTGACTCTTCGGTGAAGGTATGTTCTCGAAACTTTAACAAAAGCCCGTACCGAGCTACTGAGCGTCTCTCCTGCAGAGTCTTCCACTGGAGTTTATTATCTCCGTAACGCTTTCGCGATTACTAAATGATCCTGTAACGAAGCCCGCTGCTCTCCGTTGGATCTTCTTTATCTCTTCTATCAACCCTATCTGGTACGGATCCCACACTGCTGAGGAGTATTCAAGCAGTGGTCAAACAAGCGTATTGTAACCTACTTCCTTTGTTTTCGATTTACATTTCCTTAGAATTCTCCCAATGAATCTCAGTCTGGCATCTGCTTTACCGACGATCAACTTAATATGATCATTCCAATTTAACTCACTCCTAATGCCTACTCCCAGATAATTTATGGCATTAACTGCTTCCAGTTGCTGACCAGCTACACTCCTAGAAATGGAAAAAAGAACACATTGACACCGGTGTGTCAGACCCACCATACTTGCTCCGGACACTGCGAGAGGGCTGTACAAGCAATGATCACACGCACGGCACAGCAGACACACCAGGAACCGCGGTGTTGGCCGTCGAATGGCGCTAGCTGCGCAGCATTTGTGCACCGCCGCCGTCGGTATCAGCCAGTTTGCCGTGGCATACGGAGCTCCATCGCAGTCTTTAACACTGGTAGCATGCCGCGACAGCGTGGACGTGAACCGTATGTGCAGTTGACGGACTTTGAGCGAGGGCGTATAGTGGGCATGCGGAAGGCCGGGTGGAAGTACCGCCGAAATGCTCAACACGTGGGGCGTGACGTCTCCACAGTACATCGATGTTGTCGCCAGTGGTCGGCGGAAGGTGCACGTGCCCGTCGAGCTGGGACCGGGCCGCAGCGACGCACGGATGCACGCCAAGACCGTAGGATCCTACGCAGTGCCGTAGGGGACCGCACCGCCACTTCCCAGCAAATTAGGGACACTGTTGCTCCTGGGGTATCGGCGAGGACCATTCGCAACCGTATCCATGAAGCTGGGCTACGGTCCCGCACACCGTTAGGCCGTCTTCCGCTCACGCCCCAACATCGTGCAGCCCGCCTCCAGTGGTGTCGCGACAGGCGTGAATGGAGGGACGAATGGAGACGTGTCGTCTTCAGCGATGAGAGTCGCTTCTGCCTTGGTGCCAATTATGGTCGTACGCGTGTTTGGCGCCGTGCAGGTGAGCGCCACAATCAGGACTGCTTACGACCGAGGCACACAGGGACAACACCCGGCATCATGGTGTGGTGAGCGATCTCCTACACTGGCCGTACACCTCTGGTGATCGTCGAGGGGACACTGAATAGTGCACGGTACATCCAAACCGTCATCGAACCCATCGTTCTACCATTCCTAGACCGGCAAGGGAACTTGCTGTTCCAACAGGACAATGCACGTCCGCATGTATCCCGTGCCACCCAACGTGCTCTAGAAGGTGTAAGTCAACTACCCTGGCCAGCAAGATCTCCGGATCTGTCCCCCATTGAGCATGTTTGGGACTGGATGAAGCGTCGTCTCACGCGGTCTGCACGTCCAGCACGAACGCTGGTCCAACTGAGGCGCCAGGTGGAAATGGCATGGCAAGCCGTTCCACAGGACTACATCCAGCATCTCTACGATCGTGTCCATGGGAGAATAGCAGCCTGCATTGCTGCTAAAGGTGGATATACACTGTACTAGTGCCGACATTGTGCATGCTCTGTTGCCTGTGTCTATGTGCCTGTGGTTCTGTCAGTGTGATCATGTGATGTATCTGACCCCAGGAATGTGTCAATAAAGTTTCCCCTTCCTGGGACAATGAATTCACGGTGTTCTTATTTCAATTTCCAGGAGTGTATTTCCTTGAGATTGTGGCGCTTTGCCGCACATTTCGAATTCGCCGAGCAGCGGCTCGGCTCTTGGAAACCGGTTCCACTCCATCTGGCGGGAATCGCCAGCTTCTGGGCGCCGGCACACAAGGGCGGTAGAGAGAATGGCAACGGTAGGCAGGCGGCCTGGTCTAGGAGCACGCAGGAGATGAACGAACGCTCTCGGCGAGAACAGGACAGACGGTGCTAAAAACTAACAACAGAGACCGGTGGTAGGGCTGATTGAGTCTGGTTGCCTCACTGGTTGTATGCCAGGAGCAAAGCATGTGTGGAGAGATAACTGCTGTTGTTTAAAGCGACGTCACCGACATGGAGTCTTTGATGAAGCGAGAAATAAGGTTACCGCATCGTGTCTCCGCTCTCAGTTTGGTAGGGTTCTGTAAATGTCTCAACAGGGTGAACATTAATAAAACTGACAAACTGCAGGGACAGATTCCTGACTACAAATGGAGAAAAAAAGTTCTTTGAACATATGTGCGGAAATGGGTGGTGCGCGTGCACTTTTAGACGAGATAGCAAAGAAATCGAGCCTTACGAAATCCACAAGAATGAGTAATTACTCACAAGGGTTATCAAGGACAGATACAGCACAAATAAAGAGGCAGATATACATGTGTTAAATAGCGTTTTGAAACCAACTCCGGCCAGGACCATGACCCAAATATTTGCTCGATATGATACGCATTCTGGAACATACTAAATACACTTCAAATTAAGTCAACAAATAAACTGCAAATAGCACATGGGCCTCTAATGATTGACAGGATAAAGTTTACTCCACAATGGTAACAACATGTACATGGGCCCTTTAATCCTGACTTACGAACCCGATGGAAACAACTGTGTTTTTGCTCCCCCCCCCCCCCCCCCCCCCACGTACCCCACACCCCACAGGAAAACAAATAAAGATAGTTACGTAAGTGATTACAGTTTCAGAATAAATAGATGATTTATTCAAGAGAAAGACTTCACAAACTGAGGAAGTCGAAAACATGTTGGTCCATCTCTAGCAGTTATACAACCAGTCATTGTTGGATGTCCTCCTGAGGGATATTGTGCAAAATTCGCTCGACTTATCACGCACAGCCATTTAATGAATGACTATTAACAGGTACCTGACATTCCGTGAAATTCTACAGCAGAAATGCATCCACTACCAGTACTACTATATCGCTCGGGCTACCTATCTCGTTGTGGTAAGGGATAGCTGGAGGGAAAAAAGTAACGAAGAGACAATATCCTGGCAGTAGGTCAAGTTGTTTACTGTACGTGAATCAGTTGTTTTTTTCCTCACTGTAGCTGAAAACTGGTGTGTCCGCTGTGCCGTGCGTGTGATCATTGCTTGTACAGCCCTCTCGCAGTGTCCGGAGCAAGTGTGGTGGGTCTGACACACCGGTGTCAATGTGTTCTTTTTTCCATTTCCAGGCGTGTATAATCCTTTCTCCATTTTTATCTTTGGTTTCCTTTACTGCGTGCTCATTGTAGTACAGCCTGAAAAACCTCGAGGATACTCTAAAACCTTTTCTGATTCCCGTGTCACCTGTTACTTCCCTTTCGTTTCTTTTGACCCCAATAACTGCCTTCTGGTTTCTGAGGAAATTGCATACAACATTTGTAATATTAGTATCTATTTCGATAGCTTAAATAAACTTACATTCGATAATCTAACCATGCAGGCTCATAAGAGCCATACAATTTGTGTAAACACTTCTTAGATCGTCGCTGAGTAGCGACTACCCGATATTTCAAAGAATACCTTACGCACCACGGCGTGGAATACGAATTGTTCATAAATTGTATCGATAGAGATATTTGGTGTTCCTTATTTTTTTGACAGCCGAAGAATTGTAATCCTCTTCTGTTTCCACAGTTGTGATATTTTTAAAGACAGCGGATGCGTATATGTGGTGGTCCGCAACCGCTAATTACTTATTCTAAAATATTACTATTGAGCAGTGATATTTAAGAGTTTTTGTGTGCAGCTAAGATGAAATTTCGAAAATGTTAAAGGACTTTATTTGAAGAAACAGCCAGCTAGATATAAAACTGGAATGTACGGAATCTATTGTTAGCACTATTGACTAAGGTAACTAAATTGGTTATTGTGCTCTCAAATGCTGTAGGGACTGCTTATTACTTAAAGTATTTCTATACTATCCATCTCTTATTAATAGCAACAGAAATAACGGTGTTTTTATAGTTTTCATACACCTACCAGGGACCGACTGCATGTCGGCAAACGTCGTAGTTAAGGCAGAAGGCGCATTGCTATTTTACCTTGTTTGTGATTTAAAGCCCACTTCCTTTCATGTGTGCTGTAGTATAGCAAAGAAAATTTCCAGTTCTGTCTGGTCCCTTAGGTTTCTCTTTTCGTAGTTGCTATGTCTCATATCCGGTCGTGATTGAACATGATCACTGCACAAACAAATTAATTGGCAATGCGAACTCTGTTCTGAATCTTGAGAACGCTACGCCTTTTGCAAACGATTTCAAGTAAAAACTATAACTTACAGTACTTAAGTTGTTTGAAAAGTCTTTGCTCTTTCCTCCAAGAAGTGGTGCAAAGCTCACAACAGATTTCTGAATCTTCACAAGAGAATAATAATTTGATCAAAACATATACCACACGTTTTAGTATTTGTGAAGTTCCTCTGCTTCCTCAGAAATTCACTAAGCTTATTACAGTCAACATTATCAAAACCTTCACCTAAATCTCTAAATATAGTCATTAAACGTAGGTTCGCCTTTCTTCAATCTACGACTCTTAGACAAAGATATGGATACACCAAAAATACATTACCACGCCAGGCACGATGCAGGAAATGAGCTGGTACTCAAGACGTTTTGAAACCTCTCGAAGTGGATAAATACAGGTCCTGAAATGAAGGGTATTATTCACTATCATTCTACAAAATACTGGCAAGTTCGCGTAAGCACGTCGGAAGTTCGAGTCCTCCTTTGGGAATGGGTATGTGTGTTGTCCTTAGCTTAGTTTCAGTCACATGAAGTAGTATGTAAGCCTAGGAACCGACGAAGCAGTTTGGTAACGTAGAAACTTACCACACATTTCCAAATTATCACGTAAAGATGATGGAGTTGGGCAGCGATCATGCAAACTTCTCTACAAACAAGATCACAGAGGTTCAGTAATTCAGAAGTCTGGTTACTGTGGTGGATAGGGGAGATGCGACAGTTCCCCCTCATGCTGAACGATGCTGTAAGTGTGGCAGTGGCCCTGCAGTCTTGGAACACAACAGCAACACTTGGGAACACACACTGTGTAACGGGGTGTCTCTGATCAGCCAAAATGGTCATATAACACTTGACAGTACTATAACATTGTGGAGTAACCATGAGGCCTGTTGTGTATATAGTTCCGCGTCGTCATCGCGTAAACAACTTTCCCACTAGAGCGCGCCCCGCTAAGCACAACAACGCAGGCGCACTACGAGATGGCGCTGTCTTAGAGACGAAACAAATTCTGCTTCCGCCGATCCGCGTATTAATATGTAACGCAGCCAATGAGATTGCTGCTAACGTAGAACTTTTTCTCTTCGCGGATCACACTCGCGCAGTGATACATGAACATGCGATGTATTATAACGAATGTACAGACCTCCGATTAGTCAGTCTGCATTAGTCTGCATTAGTCTGTAGTCAAGTTTCAGTCTGCGCCTAATAAGGTTATCATATTCCTGTACATAGCCAAGAAGAGAAATGTATAGACAATTTGTCAAGTATCAGAGATATGTGAGAGTAAGATTATCGAACCAAGACGAAAGGAACTTCAGCTTGTCAATTGTAAACAGCATCCAGAATGAAATTACGTAATATCTATGATTTTTATTATTTTAATAAATGTGTGTGAAAATTAATCAAGTTCTGTTTAAAGTTGGTCACCATCAATGTGCTACTCTAAGCATGCAAGTGGCATTTCTATCATCTGACCTAATGGCAGAAGATAAACACGCCACGATAAGACCACTAGACATATGGATGACACTCGCCTCCTTCGTTAGTGACAAGTCAAATAATCTGATGATGTGTGTACCGAAGGTCTTACAGTACGCACACCACAAGACCCATGAAATGTCCTGGTATTGCTGCTCAAATCATCACCAAAACCCCTCCACGTTTCATTCTTTGGACGTAAATTCGACCAGAAGTTGGAAACAGCGTGAAACAAGTCTCATCTCACCCAGTGATTGTCTCTCATTACTCCATGGTCAACGGCTAATGATATACTTTCCTATTGTGGGTACTTGCATCATTCGTGAGTGGTTTTGGAATTCCAATTCGCTCTCCAGTTCCAACCTTACGATGCTCCCTTCTTGTGGTTTTGGCGCTGACTGTTTTCCCGAGTGCGACATTTAGTTCCGCAGTGACGTTTGCAGCTACTGTCCTCTTACTTTTCGTCACACTACCCCACTATTATCGACTGTTACGATCATTGAACACACATTTTCTTCAGTGTTGTAGCTTAGCGGATAATGCTTTGTCCCTTCCCTGTATAATCTATGGCAACTGCCTTGCCGCTGTGGATACACCGGTTCTCGTGAGATCACAGAAGTTAAGCACTGTCGGGCGTGGCTGGCACTTGGATGGGTGACCCTCGGCCACTTAAACAAGCGTGATCGTTGGCGGAGGTGCTATTAGGATTTGCCCTGACAGCTCAAGAAAAAAACACAAGGAGTTCACAAGTAATTATACAAGAAGACTTTGCAGCCCAGCGACCGAACACTGTATTAAACAAAGTTCATGCTACAGGACGCCCTTAGGTGAAATACACAGTTAACTTTAGGGTAGTGAACAACGGCAGTAGCGGCTCAAAACTACCAACAGACTTGGCAAGGTCAATTTGGAACAATCAAAGAACCAATTGACAAAAATAATAGACAAACATTTCAAAAATAATAAACTGTAAGTAATGCTGATCTAAAGTACTTAGTTGGCAAGCTCGAGTACCAGAACAGATGACTACAAACGAACGTAGAACCAATTCAGTCAGACATGTGTCACAGTAAGATATACAAATTAGGCCTGTCACAACAAAGCTGTAGTAGTGGAATATGGGTCCTGCAACATACACAAGAGGCAACGGCCTTGCCGCAGTGGATACACCGGTTCCCGTGAGATCACCGAAGTTAAGCGCTGTCGGACGTGGTCGGCACTTGGATGAGTGACTATCCAGCCGCCATGTGCTGGTGCCATTTTTCGGTGTGCACTCAGCCTCGTGATGCCAATTGAGGAGCTACTCCATCGAATAGTAGCGGTTCCCATGACAGAAAACCAAAGTAACGACCGGGAGAGTGGTGTGCTGACCACATGCCTCTCTTATCCGTATCCTCAACTGAGGATGACATGGCGGTCGGATGGTCCTGATGGGCCACTTGTGGCCTGAAGACGGAGTGCTTTCTGTATAATTTATAAATCCTCGATACGGTGACTCTTCACACTCCTTCATCTCGGCTCCCTTGGTTATTGTAGCACCCACCAAAGAGCATCAACAATTTACCGACGATGAATTTCACGTATCTCCGGCACAATGTACTCGCGGCTACACAGAACACCATTCTGAGCACGACTTACACCTACGAAGAATTGTGGACATTGGACGGGCGTCCTTTCTGGTCAAACGCAACAGTGCAGCCTACAAGCTTGTCTAGCACCTTTATTTATCTTCGAGCATGCATTTTTTGTGGCGTTTCCATGCTTTGTCCAACCTCTTTATTTTCTAAGATTAATTTCTGAGCAAGTATTACTTCGCGTATTCCTATATTTCTTTGGATCCTAAACTGATCTTCCTGGAGGTCAGTTCCTAACTGCTCCTCTGTAAATAATTTGTGTCAGTATTTAGAAACATTAATTTTTAAACCGATAGTTCGTAATATAGTTCGTAAGAAACCATACTTTCTTTAGAATTTAATTATTACATTTTTCTTGAAGTCTGGGGGTGCCTGTCCTCTCTAATACATATTGCAAACTGGATGGTACAATTTTGTAGTAGCTGGCTCTCCCAATTAATTAATAGTTCTGAGGAAATGTTATCCTCTTCACAGGCCTTGTTTCGACTTAGGTCTGTCAGGTATCAGTCAATCTTTTCTCGCATCATATCTCTTATCTTCATTACATTCTCTTCCCTTTCTACAGTAACGTCACCAAGTTCATTTCCTTAGTATAGCTTTTTAATATTTTCCTTCCATCTGTAATTTTTCCCTTCTCGCCTTAGCACTGTTGTTGCATGTGAGCTTTTGATACTGATGGAGATGCTTTCTTTTCCCCAAAGCCTTTCGTTTTCCTAAAATCGGTAAGGAAACTGCAGTGAACAGAAAGCGCCTGAATGCTGTTTGTTCATCTGTCAACACAGGTCGTGCAAAACAGGGCCACGTTGTGTCATCAGTAAACACTGCGACAGGTGTGTGTTTCATATCATATTCACGATGTTGCTGGCTATGAGCAAATAGAAGGTAAACAAAGTTTGGCAAACAGTTCAAGCCAACAAATGTTCCGTGCCAACTCTGCTATGATATACGAGCTCTTGGACCCAATTTTCATACGAATATTTATCAGCTTTTTTCTACGCTTTCTAAAACGGTTTGACTTTATTTTTTCTAAGCGCAATGTGAACAGTGCAAAAATCTAAACAGATGTTTTATAAGGTAGCATCAACAGGACTACCAGATGGTCACTGTCGGTGCTATTGTCTATGGATAAATATTGTTGTTTGATGATGATAAGAGTACGAAGCAGTGCATTGTTTTCGCTTGTTGTCAGGACTGATGCCTTGCTTTAAAAGTGATATATACTAGACAATGCATAGTATCAGATCACAAGGTTAGTGTTGAAGGTATGGAGAACATCATGTCTTTTAAATACTGAAAGTCGGTCGCTACATTAATATTTTAAAAAGAGGTAGTTACTGTGACTCCAGTTTTAATGCCCTAAACGTTTGTTAATTTATTTATTGAAAATTAAATTTAAATATGAAGTGTTGTCTGTGGACAGCATGTTCATGGCGACAGGTTACGGCGAAGCCACGCAGGACTTTCATAACTGGTTTTCCACGCCAAGTAATACTATTGGCTGGATGAACTGTGAGTTTAAGTGATTTGGTGAAGACAAGCCCTAGCAGGCGTAGGGGAGACTACATGTTCTTTCAGATGTAAGTAGTGACTGACATGCATATGTGTATATAGTGAGAAAAGTGTCTGTCTTTAGCTGAGGGATTCAGATACGTAGGATCAACGCTAATAAGCAACGTGAAACAGCGCAAGTACGTTATACCTGCAGCAGAGGTGGTGAATGAAAGACTTAGAAATGTGTCTAAAACAATAGACATCTTCTGTTTCCTTCATCCATACATAACTTGAAAGTCAGTGCCCAGACATCATTTGCCTAAGCTAGTACTATACAATTCTAAAAAAGTTGCAACAACCTTCTTTGAAGACTACCTTTCCAATTACTGTTAAGTACAAAACATTTCAAACTTATTATCAGATGGTTCAGATGGCTTTGAGCACTATGGGACTTAAAATCTGAGGTCATCAGTCCCCTAGAACTTAGAACAAATTAAATCTAACTAACCTAAGGACAGCACACACATCCATGCCTGAGGCAGGATTCGAAACTTATTATCAGTGTCGAAGGGTGCTTAGTAGGAGCTGTAAAGGGGATTATGATTTCCCCAGCTGCAACATCATTAGCAGGAGCTCTGTCACCTTTATTTAACTTACATACTTATTAACAAATAGAAATGTGAGTTAACAAATTTAAAATCACAATGTAGTAATAAAAACAACATCTATGTATTATTTTATATGTATATATCTGTATGTCCCACATCTCCTCCTGAACTACTGGATCCAATTCAAAGAAATTTTGTGGGTATACGGCTTTTTCTCTGGTAATAGTACTGTGTAGGTTACAGCCATAGGTTACAGCCACCTATCTCTCATAGGAGCGGAGATATGTGTGAAAAGAGCTGGCAGCTTCTGATATCTAGACTGCCTTACATGACAATCCTGATTTGTAGGTAGTATCAGAATCTGTTGTAGGGGGCAGATGAGCAAAGCTGAGAGGGGAGAGGGGAGAGGGGAGGAGGGAGGAGGGAATCGATAGCGACAGGAAGAGGGGGGATAGACAGATAAGAGACGGAGGATGACATGGACCAACAGAGATGAGAGTAGTTGATGCACAGAAAGAGGGGGGAAAAGGAGATGGACAGTTAGATAGAAGATGACAGAATGGACAGATAGAGGTGGGATGATGAAATGAACAGAGAGCAGAATTAGGAGATGGAGAGAGGGTATGGAGGGGATGAACAAAGTTGGGGATCAGGGAATGGACAGAGAGAGAGAGAGAGGGAAGGATGGTTGGCGAGATGGCAGGGAGGGAGGAGAGGCACATTTTCGTCGACTGTTCTGCATTCTACGATTTGCATTTTAGGATCTGTCACGCAAATTTTTAATAACATGAGTCTGATTTGTGCAAGAGTGTAGAAAACTACTGAAATATAAGTAAATATTCAAACAGGGCTGGTCGTAGCTTCCTACCTGTGTATGCAGTGCAACCAGGTCTACAGCTTTTAATTTTAGATACAATTAAATTAATCGTCTACAGTGTTCGATACTCTCTAAACAAAAATATTATGGAAGGAGTGTTCATTTGACTTTTAATGTTAAGAAGTACTGTAAATTGGTTATTATCTTGCACCAGTTGTCGGGACAGTCTCCTTCCACAGCTTCTCCTATTCCCCAATCTGGGTGTACAGGTTTCATTTTTGTATGGATCCTTCCACAAATATATTAATTCAGATCTATATAGTCCGGACATCATCAAATTCTTAATTCCAACTTTGCTGAGTTGCTTTCGTGATGTAACGGACCCAATCATAATTATATTATCGGCAATCGCAGAGTAGTAGCAAGATGTCATTGATCTCGCCGTGATGAAATCTTCACTTCTTTTGTGATATAGATTCAGTATTGGCTACAATAAAGGGTATTCTATTCGTCTAGAAAATGAAATTTTTTCCTTCCGTTCATTCGATATCCCAACACCAAGTTATAACTTAACACTTAAAAAATTTCTGTGGGGTTTCTTTCATGCATGACATTAGATATTTAGCTTACGCATCTTCAGAGAATAATATCCCTTGTTTTGTTTTCCCAGTCTGTCTTTTGACTGGTTTGATGCGGTCTGCCACAAATTTCTGTCCTGTGGCAATCTCTACATGTAACTTTAGCACTTGCAACTCTATGCCCTCATGTATTCCAATCTCTGCTTTCTTTTAGTTTTGTAACCTCTACAGCTCCCTCTAACACTATGCAAGTTATTATCTGATGTATTAACAGATATCCTACGATTCTGTCCCCTTCTTCTTGTTAGTATTTTCGATGTATTCCTTTCCTTGATGATTCTGCACAGAAATTCCTCATTCCTCACCTTGTCAGCCCACCTAATTTTCAACATTCGTCTGTAGCACCATCTCTCAAATGTTTCGATTCTCCTCTTTTCCAGTTCTCCCACAGTCCATGTTCTCTACCATGTAATTCTGTGCTCCAAAGGTACATTCTCAGAAATTTCTTCCCCAAATTAAGGCCTATATTTGACACTAGTAGACATATATTGGCCAGAAATGCCCTTTTTGCCTGCTCTAGTTGGCTTTGCGTGTTCTCCTTACTCCATCTGTCATGGGTTGTTTTGCTGGCTAGGTAACAGAATTCTTTAACTTAATGTATTGCACAACCATCAATCCTGATAAGTTTCTCGTTGTTCTCATTTTTGCTATTTCTCATTACTTTCATCTTTCTTCGATTTACTCTACATCTGTATTCTCTGCTCATTAGACTTCATTCCATCAGCCGATCCTCTAATTCTTCTTCACTTCACTGAGGATAGCAATGTCATTAGCGATCCTTATTATTGATATCCTTTCATCTTCAATTTTTATTCCACCCTTGAACCTTTCTTTTCTTTCCATCATAACTGAAGAGTAGGAGTGAAAAACTACATCCTTGTCTTACACTCTTTTTAATGGGAGCATTTCGTTCTAGGTCATCCACTCTTTTAGTTCCTCTTGGCTTCCTAACGCTTATACCTTTTTTCCTCTGCATTTCGAACACGTTGAAAAATTCCTCTTCAACTGAACTGCCCTTCTGAGCTATTCGTTATTGCATTACCTATAGCCTTGGAGAAGTTCAAGCCTATTTCTTCGTCCTTAGTACTTCTGTATCCCACTTCCTTGTGCAATGATTCTTCCTCAGTATTATCTAGAACTTCAGCCTACTCTTCATCAATAGTAAATTATAATCTGAGTCTGTATCTGCTCCTGGGTACGCCTTACAATCCAGTATCTGCTTTTGGAACCTCTGTCAGACCATGATGTGATCTAGCTCAAATCTTGCTGTATCTCCAGTCCGTTTCCAAGTATTCCTTAACAGAGTATTCGCTATTACTAACAGAAAGAACTCAGTCGTTCTCCTCTCTCACGTCTAGTACCAAGCCCATATTCTCCTGTAACACTTCGTTCTTCTCCTTCCTGTACAGCCACATTCCATTCCTCATGACTATTGGATTTTTGTGTCTCTTTACATTTTCAATTAGCGGTTTAGTTTCCTCATATACTTTGCCTCTCTCTTCAGCTTGCGACGTCGGCACGTACACCTGAACTATCGTTGTCGGTGTTGGTCTGCTGTCCATTCTGTTCACTACGAAACCATATCTGACTTTATGGTATCTAACAGTTCAATTTCCCTTGATCATAGCCACGAAAGGTGCCTGAGCACTGATTTTCTTGAGACGACAAGTGAAACAATTTCTTCTACGAAGAAACAAAGAACTCGCTGTGGTGTTTATAACAAAAAATACCCTTTTGACTATTTATTCAATTGCCGCCCACATAAAAACTGGTCGAGAGTTTCCTTGTTAATTTTTACATTTGGTCGAAAGTTCCCTGTTAATTTTTAGAATTCCATTTTTTGTTTTCCCTTTAACATTTTTTGGATGTATCTGTTGCTCTGCTGCTAGATTTCACTGAATAAAAACAAAATATCTTCGATAAAGATAGAATCTGAAGTAATGAGTTAAGACCCGTGTCAAGGCCGAGACGTTAATGGGATTTCCTGCTTATTATGCAGATGTATTATCCACTACATCACCATGGAATTGTAGCTGACACAGCTGCACAGTCTACCGTGGACCAATGCCCTTTCTAAGACAAACTTCAAATTACACCTGAGCCCATCTTGATTTTCCCCTTCTTAAATCGGTGTGTGTGTGTGTGTGTTTGAGGTTTACGGGCGCTAAACAGCGTGGTCATCAGCGCCCAAGCGCATAGAAACAGGAACACAGGCGGTGAAGGGACGAAGACGGACGCCGAACAAGGAGAACGGCTAAAAGACACAGGCCTGACGCAGTTCCAAATGCGCACATACAGAGGCAAAAGAAGAGGAGAAGAAACACACTAAAAAAGGAAAAAAACACAAGGAAAAGAGAACAGATACCGAAGTGAAACAAGGGGTAATCGTGACTGGCGGACCTCTTACCTAAAACCTGGGTGAGCCAGTCACCCAGCAGCACATTAAAACCTTCTCCCTAAAATCCGAGGCAACAGATTGGACAGGACACAAAACCGTAAAACCTTAACCACAGTCGCTGCGTCGTCTTGCAAAATAGAGGGCAAATCCGGTGGAAGGAAACCACCGCCCTCTGGTCAGAGAATAAAAGACAGTCAAGTAAAATGTGGCGGACAGTAATCTGGACGCCACAAGCACTGCAGATTGGGGGGTCCTCCCGCCGGAGTAAAAAACCATGCGTGAAGGGACTGTGTCCAATGCGGAGGCGAGTGAGGAGAACCTCATCCCGCCTGGATGACTGGTAGGACGTACGCCATGGTCGCGTAGTGGCCTTTACCAGACGCAGCTTATTGTCAGAAACTGCCAACCACTCCTCTTCCCATTGATGCATAACACGAAAACGCAAAAGGGAGGTTACAGCATGGAGGGGGACGGCACATTCAACAACGTGAGGGAGGGAACATGCATCTTTGGCAGCCACATCCGCCAGTTCGTTTCCCCTAATACCCACGTGCCCCGGCACCCAGCAGAAAGAAACCTCCTTCCCCTGCCGTTGCAGGTGGAGTAGGGCATCATGGATGTTCTGGACGACCGTATCCGCTGGGTACAAGTGTTGAATGGTCTGAAGGGCACTCAGGGAGTCAGAACAGATGAGGAACTTAATACTGGGAACACATCTCATCTGCTCCAATGCCCGCAATATTGCAAACAATTCGGCATCGAGGATGGTAAACACCGCAGGAAGCCGTAACTTGACGACTCCCTTCTTAAATCGTCAGTATTTCCGAGGTTCTCCAGTTTAAGAACAGGAAATTCAAAATGGGCTGAAGTGTGAAGTGAAGTTTGTGTTAGGGTTGCCACTGGACTACTTTGGACCATAGAGCTGTGTTACCCACAATGCAATGGTGATGTAGTGGATAATACATCTGCCTAATAAGCAGGAGACCTGTATTGAAGTCCTAGCCATGACACAAGTTTTCATTCATTACTTCAGCTACTGTCCTTATAGAGATGAAGTTGAGATCCTTCCAAGAAAATGTAGCTACATCAAAAAATATAACAAATTTGATAGAAACTAAAAAGCAGGATGGATACAAATCAACAGTGTATTTTTCTATGTTAAAGTAACGCCGGAATGTTACGTCTTCTATTGGACACATAGTAATTCTGGAATAATTAATTTGCAAGAGCATTACTTTATACAGAAGAGCTCGAAGAGTTCATTGACTTGGGCGCAAGGCTGGCTACTGCAAGCTAATTTAAATGTGCAGCAGCATGCATACTATCCACAAAGAGATATGACAGGATAATGGTACAGAGTTGTCGAGCATCAGACAGTGGTGCACTGACATCGGTGAGTGCAAGTATTGCAAATTACAAATAAGGATTAACACAATTACAAAACCTTAGTACCCGAAAAAAAAAATACTGGTGGCTCACAGATTAAAGGTTATGTTGCCTGAGCAGTACTGGAACCACAGGTTATATGGGCATATTGCGTAATTTTATAACCTCTAGACCACAGTAGGATGAAGATTAACAGAAGCAGAGCATTATCTGTACCAGACTGGGACATGTTGCACAGAGCAGAAGCAGAAGCAGCAGCAGGTAATCGACTGACAGCTGACGGGGCCATAGAGAAAGATAACAGTGGTAATAGCGACAGGACAGACAGACACACAAGCAACGCACACACACACACACACACACACACACACACACACACACACACACACACACGCACGCACTTTACACACACACACACACACACACACACACAAACACACACACACACACACACACACACAGCCCGTGTGTCGCGTCTTAGGACTGTAAAGTTTACGAAACTTGAGCTGTACTAAGCAATGGAAAATCCATGGTGGAATAATGATAGTATTACAAAAAGCATAACTTGCAACTCACCGTATAGTAGAAATTTTGAGTCACACATAGCTTAGCTTGTATATCACATGAGTAGTTTCACTGGTAGCCCTGCCTTTGATGGGATCAGTGGTGTTTGTGACCAGACTGAAGTAGATAGAGCTGGGAAGTGTATGGGACTCATCAATCTCACTATATGGTGATTAGCAGTCAATTATAATTATAGCATAGCGAGCTACATTATGTAGAGGAGATGGCAGTGATACATATTGGTCTTGTTATCATTTCCAAGCAGCAGTGACTTGTGAGACATCTTGTGTACTCCAAGACTCAGCAGAATTCAGCTGTCTATGCCTAATATTCTTTTCCCGTTTTCTATGGACACGACCTCTGTCTAAGCATTCTTCTGCAATGCTGCAACCAAACAGAACTGTTTCTGTTAAGTGTCTGCCTACCGTTGCACTTCTTTCCCGTGATTGACTCTCATTGGTTCGTCCGTAGCACATTATCCAGCTAATGCAATGTGGTGCTATAAACTCGTTGCTAGAATTGAATTTCCTTGGTGGCACTTTGTGCACCTGTAAAACTAATTCACACAAAAAACGATGCTATTGGAATTACCATACTTGGCCATATCGTGCTTCTAGAGACGAGAATGTTCCTTCTACATGGCTTGTGTCATTGGTATAGTTGATTTTCATTACCACTATCATTCTACATGAAACTGTACAATCCAGGGTTATGGGATGCCAGGGCATTTGAAGACAGACAGGTGGCAGAAACGTCATAGGAGGACCTCCTTTTCTGGGTTGTGGTATGTCTTCCTTTCCCATAAACTTTATTTTTTGTCTATATTATGGAAATTCCCTACATCAGTAAGTAGTCATATCGAATGAAAAGGCGCTACCGCTACGGTCGCAGGTTCGAATCCTGCCTCGGGCATAGATGTTTGTGATGTCCTTAGGTTAGTCAGGTTTAAGTAGTTCTAAGTTCTAGGGAACTGGATGACCACAGATGTAAAGCCCCATAGTGCTCAGAGCCATTTGGACCGTTTTGATCCAATACTGAGCTCTGTAGGACACTATTCTTGAAACTTCCCCACTTAGAGGGCTATGCTGGTTTTTGTACTGTTAATTTCAACCTTTCCCATTCTTACAGTTAAGCATGAATTCTTCCAGTTAAGTCATCCAGTGTAAAAAGCCAGTTTGCGTTTGGTGGGGGAAGCCATTGATATAACCTAATGTTACTCGCAAACTGCTTTAGTACTTGTCACCTTCTCCACATATTTCTATAATAGATAAAAATATCTTATATTTTCCGTAGCCTTCTTGTCACATTATATTGTTATGAGTTATAGTTCATCAGTATTATGATTTTTGTAGTATTAAGTGTAGCGTTCTTTGAATACTGGATACAATAGTAATAGTTATTTCTGTATCCAACGGTTCGGACTGATTGCTGCGATCTGGTTTAGGCTGTCCCACCACCAGCAAAGCGCAAAGTACTACAGCTACACGACACGTGTTGTGGCAAGCGCCTTCCGACGCCACGTGGGATTACGTGGCCGCAGTCAGCTTCTTCTGGTTCAGAATTTTGGTACCAACAATGCCACTGGCGCACTACTTGGGAGTTGTACTCGCTCAGTGCTCAGACGCTGTAGTCCAACTGTTGGTCTTACGACCACTGTGGCAGAATTGGACTTTACTAGAATTACCGTGCCATATAGACTCTGATCTTACAGCTCCTAGTCGACTACACCTGGGCTTCGTTTCGAATGTTGTTTTCTGTGCACCTTGTGTATTTTCGTCAATAAACGAACCGTGTACCGTGACTCAACAGTTAGCTTGCGGCTAGTTGTCAGAAGAAACAAACGTAGGCGAACCCTCATTGCCGCAACTGTCGTCCACCAGTTGCTAAAGAGGTCACGAATATGTTTTGTACACTCTAAGAAATGGCAACAAGCATGTATGTGCTTTTTTGTGCGTATTGTTTCAAACTGTAATGCATGAAAAGAATTGTCCACCTAGTTAGCTAGGTAAAGGACTACTACGAAGAGAGGTAAATGTGTAGCAAAAAATTGTAAACTGAATCACGTGCATGTAAAATCACAACAGTCATAGGTTTGTCACAATATGAGCGCATTTGTGTCGTGGGAACAGGTAACAGCTACAAGTGTGAAGAACTGTATAGGCCTACAATTTAGAGCACAAGGAGGAATGCAATAGAATATTACGGCGTCAGTGAACACTGGAGTTAAGAAATGTCTTTTAGGTTACGATGCTCTGACTATGAATTACCTCAGTCACACATAGGCAGAGACAGATTTTGCTGGAAGACTACCTCAGCCACCGCACAAGGCCATGAGAATAGATAGTTTTGCAAAGTCCTTGATCGAAAGTACACGAGTTTCACCTGATGATTAATCGTAAAATGCCACAAGCCCACCTGGCAGGACACGTCAATAATTTTTTTTTTACTTGTCTTGTCAGGATGCTTAGGCCGGCCGTTGTGGCCGAGCAGTTCTAGGCGCTTCAGTCTGGAACCGCGCGACCGCTACGGTCGCAGGTTCGAATCCTGCCTGGGGCATGGATGTGTGTAATGTCCTTTAAGTAGTTCTAAGATCTAGGGGACTGATGACTCAGATGTTAAGCCCCATAGTGCTCACAGCCATTAGAACCATTTGTCAGGCTCCTTGGTCTTGTGTCACTTTGTTCTTAATCATTAACTTGTGCACATACCGAATGTATCACTATTTTTATTTTATATTCCGTGATGGATAATTCCTTTATAATCCAGTCTGTGGAACAGCTGACAGTTCTTGTTACCGTTGCACATATCTCTTTCACTATAGTGTCAGCTATACAGTGGCGTGTAATGGTCACATGATACAATAATTACTTATACAGCTGCCCATTTTCCATCTTTATTTGTTGAGTCTCGCGACATATAGCTTGCAGCCTGGCTAGCGCTCTGCCTAATCTTGTTAGCCCATAATACGAGTGCACTTCATTGCATGACTGTTGTTAATGATGCTGTTTGATGCTGTTTTTCAATGCATATTCAACCCGCCTTTACAACTTGAACGGTCGCAGGATGTTGTACGCACCCGAAACCAGTCATCATTTTTTAATTGTACTGAGGCCAAAAACCGCATAAAAAGAGAAGTAACGTCGGTTTCTAACTACCTTGAGACTGGCGTTAGACGTGTTGAATATGCGGTTCATTTTGCAATAATTTTCTCCATACCATCCTCACAAACTTAAAAAACAAAAAACATAGTATCCTTTGACTCTAATATCAATGAGCCACTGTAGGAATCGGCCAACTCATACAAATACATGTTTTTAACATTTTGTTGGAATATGAAATTGAATAGTCACGTATATTCAGCCGTGGGTAAAGCAGGTGGTAGACTTCTGTTTCCTGGTAGAATACCGTAGAACACTGTAGAAGTTCAGTCAATCTGAAAAGGAGGTTGCTTAAAAATCAGCCCGTTCTCGAATGTTACTCAAGTGTCTGGGACACGTACCACATAGGATTAACAGGGGATAGTGAACATATACAGAGAAGGGCAGCACGAATGGACACAGATTTGTTTAATATGTGGAGAGTGTCACAGAGATACTTAAGGAACCGAACTGCAAGAACCTTGAAAGTAGACGTATATGATACCGGGAAAGTCTATGAGCAAAGTTTCAAGAATCGGCTTTAAATGACAGGGATAGTGAGGATAAGATTAGAATGATTACTGCACGCGCAGAGGCATTTCTCCGACCCTCCATACGTGAATGGAACGGGAATAAACCCTAATGAGTGATACAATGGAACATACCCTCTGCCGCAGTGGTTTGCAGAGTATAGATGTAGATGTAGATGAAGACCGTTAGAAGACGTCGTACCAATGCCGTTTTTACACCCTTGGGTGTCCGGAACTTCTGCAGAGTTACTGGCGCACAGCAAGCTTTCTTGTAAAAGAGCTTTACCAGCAGCGTGAGATCCTTCGTCGAGACTGTGAGGCAGGGCGTCTCGGACGTAAGCTAAGGAAGAGTCGTGTGTTGCACGCCTGTTGGTTCGTGTATTCTACCGATTACAGCAACATCTATTGGTCAAATTTTTGTTCAATACTTTTTCGTTCCATGACGTTTCTCCCTGCGTCAATAATTGTTGTTGTTGTTGTGGTCTTCAGTCCACAGACTGGTTTGATGCTGTTCTCCATGCTACTCTATCCTGTGCAAGCTTCTTCATCTCCCAGTACCTACTGCAACCTACATCCTACTGAATCTGATTAGTGTATTGATCTCTTGATCTCCTTCTACGATTTTTACCGTCCACGATGCCCTCCAATACTAAATTGGTGATCCCTTGATGCCTCAGAATATGTCCTACCAAGTGGTCCCTTCTCCTAGTCAATTTGTGCCACAAATTTCCCTTCTCCTTTGTTCTATTCTCTACTTCCTCATTAGTTATGTCATCTACCTATCTAATCTTCAGCATACTTCTGTAGCACCACATTTCGACAGCTTCTACTCTCTTCTTGTCTAAACTATTTATCGCCCACGTTTCACTTGCATACATGGCTACACTGCATACAAATACTTTCAGAAACGACTTCCTGACACTTAAATTTATAATTGATGTTAACAAATTTCTCTTCTTCAGAAACGCTTTCCTTGCCATTGCCAGTCTACATTTTATATCGTCTCTACTTCGACCTTCATCAGTTATTTTGCTTCCCAAATAGCAAAACTCATTTATTACTTTAAACGTTTCATTTCCTAACGTAATCCTTTCAGCATCAACCGATTTAATTCGACTATATTCCGTTATCCTTCTTTTGCTTTTGTTGATGTTCATCTTATATCCTCCTTTCAAGACACTGTCCATTCCTTTCAACTGCTCTTCCAAGTCCTTTGCTGTCTCTGACAGAATTACAATGTCATCGGCGAACCTGAAAGTTTTCATTTCTTCTCTATGAATTTTAATTCCTACTCCGATTTTTTTTTCTCTATGGATTTTAATTCCTACTCCGAATTTTTCTTTTGTTTCCTTTACTGCTTGCTCAATATATAGATTGAATAACATCGGGGATAGGCTACAACCCTGTCTCACTCCCTTCCCAATAATATGCTGTTCAGATTTGACCTTATTCGGAGCGGTGGTTCTCTTTCTACAGTGTTTTGAAACTGGAAATTTATTTATGGACAGCCAGCACTTTCTGATGATATTCTGCAACAGTACGTAGGATGCTTTGATAGTTATTAAAATGATAAAGTCAGCAAGAGCCAGAAAGCTATGATAAAGCTAGTACGATGGTGTTCTGTTCAGTTGAAATTTTCGTCAGCTTCTCGCAGGTTTACACGATTATAGGGGACGAGAGGGCTAACTGTGACAGGTAAATCGATCTATAACGGCGCCCACATGACTAGGAAACTTATAGCTGACGTCAAGGTAATTTTTGACTTTCAATGCGTAAGTTAAAATTCACCCCAAGTTTTTGTCCTCACTGATGTAGAGGATATAACCTAGTGAAATCGGACAAGTCTTTTTGGAACACCCTGTATCTACTGTTCTTCTTGAAGTTTTCTCGATGTATTGAATGTTCGATGAGATTTCGGGATTGCAGCCTGATCATGTTGACTTCTTGCCACGATGTTTCGGCTGGCAATCGTCCAGCCATCTTCAGGTGAGTGTCCGTCACTGGAGATGGCTGGGCGATTGCCAGCGGAAACATCGTGGCAAGAAGTCAACATGATCCGACTGCAATCCCAAAATCTCATCGAACACCCTGTATCCAGACAGAAAAACTCTATTATACTTGTGAATTATCTAACAAGTTGCACATCAATGAACGATTGAACATGTGGTTGACGAACGAATTGTGGCTGCTACGACGGTGATATTTGCGACCAAGGTTATCAGGTAAGGCCAACGGTTTTGGCTAAGTGCGGTGGTGGACCTACTGAGTTACTGCGCTGGGAGCCCAGGAAGACGTCGTTCAGTCTAGTATAGAGTACGGATGCAGAACGGTCCAGCGCATGTTAGAGGTGCGGCTGTGTCGCCCACCAGACGGAATTTCGCTTCCGAATGCTGGCAGCCGCAGTGGGAGGGCCGGACCGTGGGACTCTGGCTGGGTTCAACGCCCCGGGCAGCTCGTGCGGCGGGCGAAATTGGGGGCCGCCCACCGCGGTCGCCAGGCATTAACCCGGCGACCCTGCACTGCCGAAGCTCTCACGGAGCAGGTGCGCTGCGTTCTGCCACTCTGCCTGCTCCAGCCCTCCGGTTGACCTGGAGCTAAGTTGGAAAACGCAGTCACGTGCTGTGGCGGTTACTGCTGGGCATGGAATTTAGTTTTTAGAGGCGGACTGCGTGGTATTGCGCACCATTCCAGTAAGGGCGAGGCGAAACATCTGCATGTCGTTATCATCTGACGGATGACATTCGAGTGTCATCTAGTGACAAGTTACATAATAATGTTGGTCATAGCTAGGCATGGAATTGCACTTTCTGTAGGAGGACTGTGTGGTATTTCGCGCCACTCCAGTAGCGGCGAGGCGAAACATCTGCATGTCGTTATCATCAGACGGAAGACATTCGAGTGTCAGTTAGTGACAAGTTATATAATAATGTAGGTCATACCAAATAGACACTTTTTTTTCACTTGGCGCCCTTATTTTACGACCTACCACCTAATTGCTTAAGGTGGGTCTTTATTGAACACTTAGCCGCTGCAATCGGTATATGGGCGCTGATATAGCTGGACCTCCACGCCAGTTCCCGCATCCGATTCCGCTGTTGCCCGTGTCCCGCCACGTGGAGGCGGGTTATTATTGATCGTGTTTTGTTTTTGTCTCTTTTATTTTGTTTTCTTTGCTTGGTTATCTTTGTTTGCTGTTTATCTTTCTTTTCTTATCTTTATGGCAGCTTTCCCAAACCGTTTAACAAAAAATTACATGAAGTTTAAATATTGAAAAAGAAATACAAATATTTAGTTTAAAATGAAAAAGAGGAAAGAAGATAGGAAAGGAAGAAGTCTATAGTCCCTCCGCCCTGGGTAACTGAGGACGAAAGCCTTGGAATTAGTCGTCAAGACATTGATCCTTAGTCTCCAATCGTTTGATTCCTTTAACTACGCTAATCTATAATTTCTATCCTAATTACTAAAGCTGTTACTAAGATAATTATACTATCAACAGGTTTAAAGTGCCGTGTTTGCCTGTGGCAATTGCGACGATGCGCCGACACTGTTTACGTCTATTCATGTTGAGCTTTAGTAAAGTGTAAGCTATTGCGATATCTATACCTTATGTTTAGACTAATGCATTTCTGTCCGTCTTCTTTCTCTCTCGGTTTTCATCCTCCACACTATGGCGTCTATGTAGGTGTTGCATCTAGGTTTGTCGTCTGTACGGTCGCTCGCTCCTGTACTCTTTATGGCATTCATCTGAGATTTTTTCTGTCAATACGTTTACTTCGTCCCATAATTCTGTTGTTCTGATTGCATCGTATATATATCGTTTAGTTTGCAAGTGTTGTATTCCTGGTGTGTTCCTGTATTGTCTGTATTTCCCGCAAAATAGGACTGTATGTTCGGGGTTCCCATACCTCCGCACGTACATGTATATGTGTCTCTAAGACTCACGCGGTTCAAGTGCAAGGGATAACGTCCGTACCCAGTCAAAAAATGCACCATGCCACAGCTAGGATCGGCATGTTTCATTCTTCACCTTTTCGTGATATCGGGAAAAAATGTGTGTACTCTCCGTCGCTTATCACTTGTACCCCATTCTTCTTGCCATGTATCGATTTTCCATTGTTTGAAGTCCCATTTGTTGTTTAGCGGAAAACCAGTTATTATATTAACCTGGTCTAGTCTTCCCATCTTTAACCAGTACCGTGCAGCCTGATGCCTAATTGCTATAACTATCGGGAAGATGGCAAATGGACAACGTATTTTAGCGATTTATTTCAGGAAAATCGTCCTGAATTTTCACATAGATGTGAGGTTGGGGTGCAACGGGAGGTGTTACAGCGTTAAGATTAAGAAGTTTTTCCAACAGGCTGTGTGGAGCAGTATGATGAGGAAGATACCAGAGTATGGATCAGTATATCCAGAACTGGTGAAGTTTGGTCCACCGCTTTGTTGGTGGTGCTGAGGAGGCTGTTTGAAAGAGTATTAAATACAGAATACGTTCCATGTGAATGAAAAACATTTTACATAAGGCCAGTGCATAAGAAAGTGTCATATAATAACCGAAATAATTATAGCTAATTTGCAGTACTCCTTTTTGTTGGAAGACTGTACTCGAACGTACTGAAAGATGTGTTAGAGAAAGAAACCAGTCAGAAGCAGCAAGAGGAGCAAGCAGGATTACGAGCAGAAAGATCGGTAATGCAAGATATCTCCACAATGAAACACCTGATAAACGCGCTCAGATTGGACTCGAGACGAATATTGCATTGAAGGTCCAGAGAAAGCATGTGATAATGTTCCCACCAACAAACTGTCCAAAAAATTGAAGAGGTAGAGTCAGATCAATGATTGCTGAAGCCTGTTATGAAATTATATGAAAACAACACAGAGGGCGTAAATATTGGGAGTAATTGGACAGAAAATCTCGAGGTGAATTAGGATCTGCGCAGGGAAGTAGGCTGTCACAGACCGTCTCTAACCTGTATTTAGGAGTAGTCCTGCAGAAATGGCATAGAAAGCGGCATGTTATCATAATTACAGTAGGGGACAGCAAAATATTTAGTCTGTATTTTGCAGATGACCAAATTGCACTAACAGAAGGTGACTGGAGCAATATGACAAGAACGTTCAAAGACGAATACGGTAAGGCTGACCTGAAGATGAACATGAAGAAGTGTGAGTCATTGGCTATTAGATCGAAAAAAGTAAATAATTTGGAGGTAGTCGTTGCTGTGACCTTTAGTCCAAAGACAGGTTTGATGCACCTGTCCATGCTACTCTATCCTGTACGAGCCTGTTCATCCCCGAATAACTAATACAATCTACATTCTTCTCAATCCGCTTTCATCTCTGACACTTCTTCTACGATTTTTACTCCCCACATTTCCCTCCAGCACTAAATTTATGATCCCTTGGTGCCTCAAAATGTGTCCTATCAACCGAGCCCTTCTTTTGTTCAACTTGTACCACAAATTTCTTGTGTCTCCAATTCTATTCAGGGCCTCCTCATTAATTACCTGATCGAACTATCTAATTTACAATATTCTTGTGCAGCACCACGTTTTGAAACCTCCTTTCCCTTTTTGTCTAAAACGCTTTTCTTGCCATTGCCATTCTATATTTTGTATCCTCTCTACTTCGGCTACCATCAATTATTTAGTAGGACTCATCTACTACTTTAAGTGTCTCGTTTCCTAATCTAATTCCCTTATTATCACCTAATTTAATTCGACTAATTGAAAAGAGATGGAAAAGTAACTCTATTACAGAATTTAACTCGACTAATTGGAGATAGATGGAGAAGTAACTGTGGATGAGTGAAACACACAATTTCTTGAGGAACATTATACACTATGGCCATTAAATTGCTATACCACGAAGATGACGTGCTACAGCCGCGAAATGTAACCGACAGGAAGAAGGTGCTGTGATATGCAAATGATTAGCTTCGCAGACCATTCACGCAAGGTTGGCGCCGGTGGCCACACTTACAAAGTGCTGACACGAGGAAAGTTTCCAATCGATTTCTCATACACAAACAGCAGTTAACCGGCGTTGCTTGGTGAAACGTTGTTGTGATGCCTCGTGTAAAGAGGAGAAATGCGTACCATCACGTTTCCGACTTTGATAAAGGTCCGATTGTAGCCTATCGCGATTGCGATTTATCGTATCCCGAGATTGCTGCTCGCGTCGGTCGAGATCCAATGACTGTTAGCAGAATATGGAATCGGTGGGTTCTGGAGGGTAATACGGAACGCCGTGCTGGATCCCAACGGCATTGTATCACGAGCAGTCGATATGACGGGCATCTTATCCGCATGGCTGTAACGGATCTTGCAGCCACGTCTCGATCCCTGAGTCAGCAGATGGGAAAGTTTGCAAGACAACAACCATCTGCACGAAAAGTTCGACGACCTTTGCAGCAGCATGGACTATCAGCTCGGAGACCAAGGCTGCGGTTACCCTTGACGCTGCATCACAGACAGCGGCGCCTGCGATGGTGTACTCAACGACGAACCTAGGTGCACTAGTGGCAAAACGTTATTTTTTTGGATGAATCCAGGTTCTGTTTACAGCATCATGATGGTCCCATCCGTTTTTGGCGACATCGCGGTGAACTAACATTGGAAGCGTGCATTCATCATCGCCATACTAGCGTATCACCCGGCGTGATGGTATGGGGTGCCACTGGTTACACGTCTGGGTCTCCGCAGTGACGGCACTTTGAACAGTGGACGTTGCATTTCAGATGCGTTACGACCCGTGACTCTACCCTTCATTCGATCCCTGCGAAACCCTGCATTTCAGCAGGATAATGCACGATCGCATATTGCAGGTCCTGTACCGGCGCCAGCCGCGGTGGCCGTGCGGTTCTGGCGCTACAGTCCGGTCCCGCGGGGCGGCTACGGTCGCAGGTTCGAATACTGCCTCGGGCATGGGTGTGTGTGATGTCCTTAGGTTACTTAGGTTTAAGTAGTCCTAAGTTCTAGGGGACTTATGAGCTAAGATGTCGAGTCCCATAGTGCTCAGAGCCATTTGAACTGTACCGGGCTTTCTGGGTACAGAAAACGTTCGACTGCTACCCTAGCCAGCACATTCTCCATATCTCTCACCAATTGAAAACGTCTGGTCAATGGTAGCCGCGCAACTGGCTCGTCACAATACGCCAGACACTATTCTTGATGAACTGTGGTATCGTGTTGAAGCTGCATGCGCACCTGTACGTGCACGCGCCATCCAAGGTCTGACTCAATGCCCAGGCGTATAAAGGCCGTTATTATGGGCAGAGGTGGTTGTTCTGGATACTGATTTCTCAGGATCTATGCACCCAAATTGCCTGAAAATGTTATCACATGTCAGTTCTAGTATAATACATTTGTCCAATGAATACCCGTTTATCATATGCATTGTTTCTTGGTGTAGTTATTTTAATGGGCAGTAGTGTAATAAACGGGGCACAAGGAATTATGAAATCACTAGCAAGATTAATAAAGGACGAGCTGTAACGGGGACAATGAACTCTATTCTGTGGAACAAAAGTTAAGAAGAACAACGAAGAAGAGAGTGTATAAGACTATGATCCAAAATGAAGGTTTGTACAGAGCAGAAGCGTGGGATGTTTTTGAAGAAAAAAATAAGAATAAATTGCTTTACACTGAGATAGATTTCTTAAGACGAAGCTCAAGCTGTACTAGGATGGACAGGATAAGAAATGTCGTAATTCGACAAAGGACGAAGATGAATTGGATATTTGTGATGACATCCAACAAAAAACAGCTGATGTGTTTTGGCCATGTAAATAGGACGAATGAAGAGATGCTAAATAGGATACTGCGTTGGATACCATCCTAGCCCTCGTCGTAGAGAGAAGAAGATGGCGACTGGGAGCGCAGAAGCAGCGCCAGGCACAGATGATCCACAAGCAAAGAAGAGATAGAATAAGGCAATATTTGTTAGCACAATATATTGGACGGTCGCTCAGTAAGTGAGTTTCCCTATTGTGTTTCCTTGCAATATAAACTGTACCCGTCACAAGGGAGAGCTGGTAGGTGCGAGTGGTATGTGTAACAACGCTCACACCGGCTCACGATGCACGCCGTAATATGTTGCCAGTACGCTGCCTGTTAGCATGGAGTTTCCACTACAAACAGTGACCGCGTGTGAGCTGCGCTGATGACATCCATCGGGTGTTAACCACTGTCTATGGGAGAAACGGTTCGACGTTGGCGCGCCCCGTTTCTGGAAGGGCGTCAAATGTGCTTGACGAGCTGCTCACAGGAAGGTCTACTACAGCAACCTTTTAGATGCCGTTACCGAAATTCGAACGAATGAAAACTGGATGGGGCCAAGTCGGAAAGCATGGAGGACGATCGATGGCAGTGTTGCAGATGTCGCAGCGCTTGCGTTGGTCTGGTATTGTCATGCTGAAGGAGAGGGAAGTCGATTTGTGGACGAACTCTTCTAATTCGAAACTCGATTACAGCACGCTATTTCTCACACAGTCATAAGTTACACTACGCCATATTACACGCTATGATTTGGGATCCTTTACTTGCAGGGGATGGAAATATGTAGACATGAACATAAACGCGTAGAATGTTACTGTTGTGCCCTCGACATACCCCAGTGGTGGATGTCAGAGCTGTACCAGATGACCTTACCGACAATCAGCTGGCTACCGATAGAATCACATGACTTTAATTACAAGTGTCGGGCAATCGATAACCAAACAAACTTATTTTTCCAAAGAGGGACAGCCCTAGCATACGTGGAACATGAGTGCGGGAACTCGCAAGATGGTAAAGTACTGCGTTTCATCATTACTGAATCAAATAAAGGTAGGTCACTATACAATCCTATTTATGATAATTTGCTGTAGACTTCAAGTTAAACAAAAATACACAACAACGTAAAATCATTAAGTTCATTCAATGTTATTACAGGTTTACAATGGATTTAAAACATCCGCTATTTTGTAAGGCACACATGCTGTGCTTTGAGACAGTCGGTATGGTTGAAAACGATCATTTTTCGTTCGCCCCGATCGCTGTGTAGACACTTTTACTGTTCCGAGATGACAGAATTTAACAGTCTTACGCTGCCGCTATCTGAACCAAGGGGAAAACATGAAGATAATAAAAGGTGGAGGGAAACTGCCATTATTTTCACGGATTATTAAAAAATTCAAAATTCCACGTACCTTATGGAAATTAGTATAAAATTTCCATGTTACGTTATATGAAGTTCAAGTATTAAAGGCAACCCCACGTATACACGTACTGATAAACATCCTACTGATAAAATGCAGACAATTGATAAAATGCACGCAGGTTATGCTTTACTTACAAGCAATGAATAGCTGTGTACCAGAAAGAAAGGGGGATTTATCGAAGTCTAAGATATAACAATAAGGAATGACATGCGGACTTACATATAATGTTCTTAGTAATAATGTGTTGTGTGCTTATTGACAGTGACAAAACAATAATAATCAAAAAATTAAAAAAACCTATATCTTTAATTAACGAAACAACTTGATGTAAAAAGAAAACCGAACTTGTGCGAAAGATAATACTAATCCGGCCAGACCTGAACGGGACCCGCAAAGCATCACCCTTGGAAAAAGGGAGGGAGGGGGCTTGCACAAAAACCACGTGACGCTCAACTTACTTCAAACGTTATCTAACTCAGATACAGACACAAGCTTTATTGGGTGTTAAATATCCATTACAGAATTGACCGGAATATTTCCCATAAAAAATAATGCACATGACTACCATAAAATTAAAGGTGGTAATGGGCCATGTGCATGTAAATACATCATGGTAGCGCGTAAAGGATGTTTGTAAACATTCTGTGTGTCAAGAACTATTGTATATGGGCGTATTTAAGGGGACATTGTACATGAAATTCGTTGAAATTCGATATTTTCTGTTTTCTACTCCATAATATACTTTGGAATTTCTGAACATTTTGGTATATAATACATTAAAATCAGACAGACGTGAAACCTTCAAATAATATTTTGAATATTGAAGTGTGACTGACAAATTTCGCTGCTACGCGTATACTACCACTGTTGAGCAGTCATATCTTGAGCACTACACAGTCTAGAAGGCTGTGCATTGCTTTGTTTTGATCCTACTGCTATGTCTCAGGAGCTGGCATTACGAATAAACAAATCAGTCGTTTGTTTCTGATACTAGTTTTCGTCGAAAGTTGTCTCATTATTGGCTAGTAAGCTAACTTCTCTTGCTTTTTGTACGTGAATTATGTGAAGGCCATTAGAGATAATGGTGGGTACTATGAAAGGCTTAAGGTTCTGGAGACGTTAGGGGTAAGATGCGGGCAGAACACCGCTAAAGGACTGCAGGAACTGGATGAGCTTCGTGTATGTGAAAAGAAGATGCTTGGAAAATGACAAAAGAAGCAAGAAAGGAAAGAAGAATGCATGCATTGGGCTGTTGTGACACTGAAGAAGACACAGACTATCGTCCAGGTAAATTCCAGTGCATAAAAGACATAGAAATGTAAGTCTGTATAGTAATTTGTTATAAAAGAAGTTTTAAACCTCAATATCTGTGAACTACATTTTTTGGAATAAATGACCCGTTTTCTAAAAAAAGTATTGATGGTAGAGACATGAAATTTTCACACCATGCAAGTGTTAGATTCAACACAAGTGGACCTAGAATAATTAAAGTATCCTGAGTTGTTTTGTTTTTATATCCATTATTTACAAAATTCTGTCTAAAAATTCAGTTTTTGAAAAAAAAAGGTGACATGCCCCTCAAACAATTTTAGTAATAATTCTAGAAAGGTGCATTCAAAAATTATGGAAAATTGTAAGTTGGTGTCTTAAAAAGTTTCCAAGATAATGAGTCACAAAATTCGATGATATAATAGTGGCGGCATACAAAATAAAATGCCCCTTAAACAAACAGCAGTAACGAAAATGAAGTAGCTAGGCTGAGGCCGAGTTCCATAATTCATATAATGGCTAAGGGTTTAGACAGAATCTGTTATATCCGCAACCACTAAGGGTATGTGATAACCATGCTTCAGATTAATGCAGTAGACGATGAAATACTAAACGTCTGCCATAGAAGCTACCTGTTAAGTGTTGGACGCAAAGTGTACGTTCGTCATACAGTGTGACTGTTACAAGTGAGATAGGTCACCTACCAGATTTGTGGTTAATGGCATGGTACCGACAGGCTCTTCTACTGTAAACTCCTACACGTCAGTATATAAATAGTTTATTTGCAAACCCACCACCATAGTAACCTGCAATCTCTCCCTCTGCCTATCTAGAGTTATAATACACCATCAAAAATGGTAAAAATCGTATGGTACGCTGACTGTAGATAAAATTGCTTCGCTCCCATTAAGTGTTTTCCAATTCAGGAATAAAATCTACCGTCAACATAGTCGCTTAGCCATGGGCAGCTGCCTTCCCGTCACTATTCAGATATCTTTATTAATACCTTGGAAAATAAATGTTTTAATGGAAAAGTTGCTCTTTAAGGTCAAGCAATGCATTATAGATGGTACGCCGATGACATTGTCGGCGTTATTGAAGACAATGTCAAGGACGTGGTCAGCTGTCCTACAGCTCTTAATTTGACTGCCTAACCATATTACTTTTACAGTTAAACTGGGAGAAGACAGTGGTTTAATTACTTATACCTTACCACAAAAAAAGTCATCCCATGTTTAGTATTTTCTGGAAACCCGCCTCTAGTTTGGTAAGAATTCCATTCGAACGAGACATTGTCTTGCAAAAAATTAATATTTTGAAGAGTAATCCTTACAAAAACGGTTACGATCGAGCTATAGCTGATGACACTTATAAGCAACTGAAAAACAGAAACAATAGGAATAAAATCTCTAATAAGACTAAGAAGAAGAAGTGTATTTTTATGACCTACAATAAGGCGCTCTCGGACAAAATTGAGGAACATTTCATTACTACAACTAATACTTCACGGTTAAACTCAGGCATACAATAGAATGTCAGCAAGACAAGTATAAAAATTCTGAAGTGTACAAACTGCTCTGCGGCTTTTTTCATCCGCTTCAGAGAACTCACCAAGTGTACATAATAGAGCTACCTTTGGGAACCGTCTTCTCACATATAAGCATAGAGATGTAGATATATTCCACAGTATGAAAGTTTTTCATAAAACACACAAAGATAAAAACCTTAGTATTCTGGAAAACATACAAATTTACTGAAACAAAAGGAGATGACCACATCATCTTCTAAATGACCAATTAGAGCCAGCAGACGATAATTTTTTTAGCATTTTTGGTGAAGTATTATAGGTCTATATAAGCCAGAGGAAGAGATTGCCGGTTACTATGGTGATTGATTTATAAATAAAGTGTAATACTCGAATTGTATGACGAACGTGGACTTTTCATCCAACAGTTAACGGTATTTCCCATGGCAGGCAGTTAGCATTTCACCGTCTACTAAATTGAAATCTTGCTGTCGTGTACCCCTTATCGTCAGCAGATATAAGTGGTACCGTCTCATCCCTTAACCATAGTAATAATTATGGTCTCAGACTCAGCGAAGCTACTTGATTTTCGTTACTACTATTTAAATGCGTCCATGCACAGTTGTTCTGGACACACAGCATTGATTACAAATGCCCTTTTACGGGCTGTGTTTTGTTGTGACTCTCGTCGTCAGTTGTTTGACGACAGGTGACCAAAGCTAAATAGAAACGTATATTGCAGGTTTGGAGTGATGTCGGTAAGGAGCTTGCTGCATAGTTTGTATCTTCAACGACTGAAGTAATTAGTAGTCATTGGTAAAAAATAATATACATTAAACTTAACTTGTGTTACAGACTTCTTCATATGTTGCATAGATATAATTACAAACAGATATCTAGAGAGGCATTACTTATGGCATACTTGACTAAGCGCCTTGTTAAGAGGTTTCTTCCTATCAGCTGAAGGCTGTGCTACATCCCTAGTTGACTTCCCGAGCAAGAGTGGACGAGAGCTCGCTAGATACTTGTTACAAGCCGCGGAGCAGCGCTAGCGGCGATGGTCGCGACTCACGGGTCCAGAGATATCTAATATGGACCGCGGTCGATATCTGCAACCCCTAACAAGTGTGGTATCGAACGTTGATACCACAGTGTGATGTATTCACGCACACACTATTACCACCTGTTCGTAAACTTAATCTCGTTAATGCCCTGTACATTATTTTGTTTGATTCTATAGCAGACGCCTCACACTAAGTAAGGCTTCATCTGGATTAGATGGCTTTTGAACTAAGTTCAATGGAGCATAGTTTTTTCGCAGTGGCTGTTGAATGTTAATCAGATATGGAAAAAACGGATTTCAGGAAAAGTCATGGACGTACCACCTACGTTGATTGAGCACATGTTGGACTGGAGATTTCTAATGACTGTCTTTGAATTTGAAAGGTAAAGGCCATAGTGTAAGTCTCAAAACTCTGCATACATACTACCACTTGGTTTGTGAACACTGCAGTGGCTCACCACACTTTTCATTACTAGTACCTGTGAGTAATGACCTTGATGGCTGAAAACTCTAAGTCATCTGGACAGGGCTGAATGCTGATCTGGAGTTCAGAATTGAAGTCTCTCTCTTCGCTGAAGCATCTCTGGCAAGTCTCGGAGGGAACTAAGTTCCCTGGAGAGCTTCCAGAAACAATCAAAACTTTTTACTAGTGTATAATTTTGTACTTTTGTTGATCAATGACAATGAGCCTTGTGAGTGTAAGCCAATCTGGTCCATTGTAATATTACAATACTCTGCCTTCCATTCTCTGTTTGAACGTAATTAACCAGGCATGCAACGTATTGGAATGGGAGTTCAGAAGCAAACTGTTTCTGGTTCCCACCAAGTGTCGTACTTCGCATTTTAGCCAAACAGATCTCCTCCACATACACACAGTTGTCTCATTTCTCCTACTCAAGACTTTATTTATATTATCAGGTTATCACCAGCTCTTACTAATTCCTTATGGAGTTAACAACGAAGCAAGTAATTTGGCACTAGCCAGACAGCTGCGTGTCCTATGTTCTTAAAAGCAAAAGTGTCATATGGCCTCTCTTCTAACTCCTCTTCAGAGATTTTATGTTTGTACTTCTTTATGTCTAGTGTTTCTGGAAAAATGACTCCCTGCAGCTGGGCATCACAAAATTGCACACTCTGTCTGCTAAGGAAGCTATGCCTCTTTGGCCATGTTAAAAACAGGATACAATGGCTGTCCATGATTTAGGATGCAACACAGAAGGGCTTCTTTGATGGAGGTCAACCTTCATGCAGTATACTTTCCCAAACTTTCTGCCTGTATTTTATTCTTCCCCTAGCGGTTTTTGTTCTTTCAAAATGCTTCCAATCAGTCTTAATGGCCGGACATTGGCTATCTCCTCTGCTCTGCTGGCCTCTTCTCAGTTGGTACTCAATCAGACCCCCAGCTACTTTGAAACAAACGCCCAGAAGAAGAATTTAATGTGGAAACATAGTAATGAGCAGTGGCAGTCACTAACATTAACTTTAATCATACTTGTTCTCTTGTTTCTAGATTGGAGTTAAATTCGATTGGCTGGGATTACAAACTTACTAGAATTTAATTAAGCTACATGATAGTTTTGACAAAAACAGTCACCTAATAATAGAAAACTTTTCGCTATGCTTAACACATGGAAGTGTTTTGTCTGTAGCCATGCTATCGAGCTGCACAATTGTGTGAAAGGTCTCTGGAAGATAAAATAAAACAAACCACCTTCAGTAGTACTGCATGTAACAATTCTCGCATTCTCAGGGCTCTCATTGGATTGTTAAATGCTTCACTGTACGAAATAAATAAAATAAAACAATGTACTCATCATCCAGAAGTGGGAGACCTTTGCTTGGTGCAGTTCCTTCTCTGAAATGAGAAAATATTTATCCATACACTTTTTCCATAGTTAAATAATTTTTCAGTTGCATGTCTTCATACAATCATCTTTGAAAACACCATGCAACTAAAAAATACTTTACATATGATGTCTGATGTACACGTAGTCAGTACTCAAGTACTGATAACAGTAAGCAAGTCTTGAGTAACCAGGCAGTTTGCCGCGCATTTACCACAGTGCATAAAGGGTAAATAAACTAAAATCGAATGAAGTCACTTTGCTTGTAAGATTACGTTTCACTTCAAAACAAACAGCACCATTTAAATGCCAGTAAACTGTCATATCAAAAATGTTGCGATCGCTTAAAAGCTTGCATCAGCTCTATTCCACAAATTCACAAGAATCACATATAATCTCACTTTTTATGAACACTGTTTCAGATACATATTATACTCGTAACATAATGTGTAGTCAGTAATGGGTAGGTGCTGTTATTTTGCCTGAATTTTGAGATAAGACATAACTAATTAAAGTACAAATACGACTTGATATTCCGATATAAATAGGTCATATACTGAATTAGTTAAAGGGCAGGGGGGGGGGGGGGTAGGAAGGATTGTAAGGGCAAATCATGCATTAGCGAGAATAAGGTGGGTATTTCTCGGCTCTTCCTCATCATAACACAAACAATCACGTGTTGTAACATTAACTTCAAATATATAAAATGTATCATTGGCACTACTTTTCTCATTTTACATTCTGAGATAGAATATACACTCCTGGAAATGGAAAAAAGAACACATTGACACCGGTGTGTCAGACCCACCATACTTGTTCCGGACACTGCGAGAGGGCTGTACAAGCAATGATCACACGCAAGGCATAGCGGACACACCAGGAACCGCGGTGTTGGCCGTCGAATGGCGCTAGCTCCGCAGCATTTGTGCACCGCCGCCGTCAGTGTCAGCCAGTTTGCCGTGGCATACGGAGCTCCATCGCAGTCTTTAACACTAGTAGCATGCCGCGACAGCTTGGACGTGAACCGTATGTGCAGTTGACGGACTTTGAGCGAGGGCGTATAGTGGGCATGCGGGAAGCCGGGTGGACGTACCGCCGAATTGCTCAGCACGTGGGGCGTGAGGTCTCCACAGTACATCGATGTTGTCGCCAGTGGTCGGCGGAAGGTGCACGTGCCCGTCGACCTGGGACCGGACCGCAGCGACGCACGGATGCACGCCAAGACCGTAGGATCCTACGCAGTGCCGTAGGGGACCGCACCGCCACTTCCCACCAAATTAGGGACACTGTTGCTCCTGGGGTATCGGCGAGGACCATTCGCAACCGTCTCCATGAAGCTGGGCTACGGTCCCGCATACCGTTAGGCCGTCTTCCGCTCACGTCCCAACACCGTGCAGCCCGCCTCCAGTGGTGTCACGACAGGCGTGAATGGAGGGACGAATGGTGCCAGTGATGGTCGTATGCGTGTTTGGCGCCGTGCAGGTGAGCGCCACAATCAGGACTGCATACGACCGAGGCACACAGCGCCAACACCCGGCATCATGGTGTGGGGAGCGATCTTCTACACTGGCCGTACACCTCTGGTTATCGTCGAGGGGACACTGAGTAGTGCACAGTACATCCAAACCGTCATCGAACCCATCGTTCTACCATTCCTAGACCGGCAAGGGAACTTGCTGTTCCAACAGGACAATGCACGTCCGCATGTATCCCGTGCCACCCAACGCGCTCTAGAAGGTGTAAGTCAACTACCCTGGCCAGCAAGGTCTCCGGATCTGTCCCACATTGAGCATGTTTGGGACTGGATGAAGCGTCGTCTCACGCGGTCTGCACGTCCAGCACGAACGCTGGTCCAACTGAGGCGCCAGGTGGAAATGGCATGGCAAGCCGTTCCACAGGACTACATCCAGCATCTCTACGATCGTCTCCATGGGAGAATAGCAGCCTGCATTGCTGCGAAAGGTGGATATACAATGTACTAGTGCCGACATTGTGCAGGCTCTGTTGCCTGTGTCTATGTGCCTGTGGTTCTGTCAGTGTGATCATGTGATGTATCTGACCCCAGGAATGTGTCAATAAAGTTTCCCCTTCCTGGGACAATGAATTCACGGTGTTCTTATTTCAATTTCCAGGAGTGTATATGGCAGTACTACCATAATTGACAAATAGGACTATTTTCTTTCCAAGATGACACTAAGGGTCATAGCTGTCTCTTTCGACGAGACTTATCTATCCGAAGGTAGGACAGGAGGAAAGAAAATTGTAAAACGGTATCCCTCCAAATGTGTGTGTGTGTGTGTGTGAATTCCTAAGGGACCAAACTGATCAGGTCATCGGTCCCGGGATCTCACCAACTGCAAGGTAATTAGAGAAAGAATTTTAATGTATACGTCCTCGACCTACTGTTTTAATTAATTTATTTTATTTTATATGACTCGTTCAGTACGATCAAATTGATGAGCAAATCTCCAAGGTCATGGAAAGTGTCAATACATGAAATTACAACACAAAAGTGAAAACAGATAAAATAAAATGTTTGAATCCAAAAAAGACAAGCCATAAGTTTATGTAAGCCCAGTCAACAATATCACACTGGAACTCCTCGACAGAAAAGGAGTGACTCATGAGGAAACTTTTCAATTTCGATTTAAAAGCCCATGGATTAGAGATAAGATTTTTGAATTCTTGAGATAACTTATTGAAAATGGATGCTGTAATATACACATTTTTGCACAAGAGTAAAGGAAGTGCGATCCAACTGCAGACTGGATTTCTGCCTACTATTAACAGAGTGAAAGCTGCTAATTCTTGGGAATAAGTTGGTATTGTAAACAAGAAACGACAGTAAATAGTATATATATTGAGACCCCGATGTCAGAATACTCAGACTAGTGAACAAGGGTTGACAAGAGGTCCGCAAAATTAGACCACTTATTTCCTGATATGCCCATTTCTGAGCCGAAAATATCATTTGAGAATGGGGAGAGCTACCTCAAAATCAAATGACATAAGTGAAAGAAAATATGTAAAGTAGAATAATTTTCGTGAACTATCACTTACTTCAGATACGTTCGAACAGTAAAAATGTCACTATTAAGTCTATGAACAAAATCCTGAACGTGGACTTTCCACGACAGTTTACTATCTATCAGAACCCCTAGGAATTTGAACCGTTGTGTTTCACTAATAATACGCCCATTCTGTGAAATTAATATGTTGGGTTTCGTTGAATTGAGTGTTAGAAACTTAAACACCTCAGTCCTACTGTGGTTTAGCCTTAGTTTATTTTCTACAAGTCATGAACTTATATCATGAACTCCACTATTTGGAACAGTGCCATTGTTGCACATAACATCCCTAACTACCAAGCTAGTATCATCAGCAAACAGAAATATTTTAGAATCACCTGTAACATTAGAGGCCATATCATTTATGTAAATAAGGAACAGGGGAGGCCCCGGCACTGAACCCTGGGAAACCCTCCACTTGACTGTGCCCCACACAGACACTATGCCATAGCCATTCTCAACACTGTCGAGAATGGCCTTTTGCTGTCTGTTGTTAAAATAAGACGTGAACCAATATTGAGCTAGTCCCCGTATTTCATAATGGTCCAACTTTTGGCGCAATATTTTGTGATGAATTAAGTACCTTAGTTAAAACAAAAAAAATCTATAGCGCTCGAAACCTTTTTATAATCTAGTCAGTTCATCAAAAAGGAAAGATAAAACAGCATTTTCGGCTGTTAAACGACCGCTAAAACCTAACTGTACATTTCACAGCAAATTACGTGGAATAAAATGCTCAATTATCATTACAAAAAAAAAAATGGTTCAAATGGCTCTGAGCACTATGGGACTTAACATCTGTGGTCATCATTCCCCTAGAACTTAGAACTACTTAACATAACTGACCTAAGGACATCACACACATCCATGCCCGAGGCAGTATTCGAACCTGCGACCGTAGCGGTCACGCGGTTACAGACTGAAACGCCTAGAACCGCACGGCCACACCGACCGGCAATTATCATTACATACATAGCTTTTTCAATAACTTTAACAGACAATGGTGGCATACAAGTAAGTCTAATTGTCTACATTATCCCTTTCTCTCTTTTTATAAAGCGCAGGAAACTGACCGTTTCTAAAGGAAAAATTACTAATATGGCTAAATACAGGGCTAACATGTGTCACAAAGTACTTTAACATTCTGCTAGATAGTCAATCGCATCCATGAAAGTCTCAGTCTTCAGTGATTTAATTATTTACTCAGTGTTCTCCTAATCAGTATCACAGAGAAGTATTTCAGACATCAGATATCAGGCATTTTCCAGGAGAGTTATATGATTGCGCATAGAAAAGAAGTTTTTATTTAATTGACCCGAAATTCTCAGAAAGTGAGCATTAAATATTATACATATATGTGACTTATCAGTAACAGAAATATTTTCACTATGCACTACCTTTATATCGTCCAACTTGTGCTGTTGACGAACCTCTTCCTTCACGACTGGCCATATGGTTTTAGCTTTATCCTGCGAATTATCTGCTCTATTTGCGTACCACATACTCTTTACTTTCTTAATAACATTTTTATGCACCTTAAAACACTGTCTGTAATGGGCTACTGTCGCTCGGTTGTGTCTACTTTTAACATTTTGATATAATTCCAACTTTGTTCTACATGATGTCCTTAGCAGCAACCCAGACTGCCTTTTACAGCCAGTACCCTGTTTACAACGTTCTACTGGAAAGCATTTTTCAAAGAGCATGAGAAATGTATTAAGGAAAGCATTATATTTATCGTTATCGGCACTATAAAGATCCAGCCACTCTAGTTCCTTAACGAGGTGAAAAAAAAACTATTGCCATTGATTTACCTTTTCTACATAGTTTGAATTATATATAACAGTTGTTTGAGTACAAAATAAAAACCTTTGCATCATGATCTGAAAAGGCCATTCACCCTTTTACTAACAGAATGCCCATCTAGTGATGAAGAGTGAATAAACATATTGTCTATGGCTGTGCCGCTGTTTCCCTGCTCACTGGTTGGAAAAAACACAGTCGGCATCATATCTTATTAATTTAGGAGATCTTCCAGCATCCATTTTATGGCACAATCACATACTAAATTAATTATCACATGTAACTTATATTTGGTACTTCCTATAAATTGAACCAAGAAGCCTCTGTAGCTTGAGCAGAAATGCACTGAAGTCAGATTTAGGACATCTATAAACAACAACAATTAGAAGTTTAGTTTCACTAGATTCAACTGGCACTGAGCAAAAATTCAAGTACCTGTTCAGAGCAGTGCAGAGATATGTCTGTGGACTCGAATGGAATACCGTTTTTTTTATTTCATTTTATTTTTTATTTTTTTACATGCAAGAGCACTTCCCCACTCTGCAAAGAACTCCTTGAAAAATAGCCAGCTAATCTGTATCCTGGTAAAGGAAACCTCTGAATTGTCAAATTGTTTAAATGGTGCTCCGTTGCACCAATACTGTCAGAGTCAATGGCTATAAGCACTTCACTAATTTTATCCTTATCACCTCTCATGTTTTGAGAAAAGATGCTAATTTCTTCACTGCTTGGATATCTGGTCTCCTTGGAAAATGATTCCTTTGTTAGGGGAATTTTCTTGAAGCAGGGGTACCTATCAGCTGATTTCAATCTAAAAAAGGTGCAGCTATAACACCAACTACTACAGGAATTTTACCATCAGTGATCCCCTCACCGTCCACTACACTGTAACATATAAGCTTTGCCAGCTTCCCCTTCCAGTACCTATTGAGGTGCAAGTCATTCCCAGTCAAACGCAATTTACTGATAGACTCAACGGGCATCGCTGTACTGTGAGCCATGCCATCCGCCATCAGCGCCTTCACCAACCCCATGTTAACACGAGTTTTTTTTTTTTTTGTCATCAGTGTACTGAATGGTTTGATGCGGCCCTCCACGAATTCCTTTCCTGTGCCAACCTCTTCATCTCAGAGTAGCACTTGCAACATACGTCCTCAATTATTTGCTTGACGTATTCCAATCTCTGTCTTCCTCTACAGTTTTTGCCCTCTATAGCTCCCTCTAGTACCATGGAAGTCATTCCCTCATGTCTTAGCAGATGTCCTATCATCCTGTCCCTTCTCCTCATCAGTGTTTTCCACATATTTCTTTCCTCTCCGATTCTGCGTAGAACCTCGTCATTCCTTACCTTATCAGTCCACCTAATTTTCAACATTCGTCAATAGCACCACATCTCAAATGCTTCGATTCTCTTCTGTTCCGGTTTTCCCACAGTCCATGTTTCACTACCATACAATGCTGTACTCCAGACGTACATCCTCAGAAATTTCTTCCTCAAATTAAGGCCGGTATTTCATATTAGTAGATTTCTCTTGGCCAGAAATGCATTTTTTGCCATTGCGAGTCTGCTTTTGATGTCTTCCTTGCTCCTTCCGTCATTGGTTATTTTACTGCCGAGGTAGCAGAATTCCTTAACTTCACTGACTTCGTGACCATCAATCCTGATGTTAAGTTTCTCGCTGTTCTCATTTCTACTACTTCTCATTACCTTCGTCTTTCTCCGATTTACTCTCAAACCATACTGTGTACTCATTAGACTGTTTATTCCGTTCGGCAGATCATTTAATTCTTCTTCACTTTCGCTCAGGATAGCAATGTAATCAGCGAATCGCATCATTGATATCCTTTCACCTTGTATTTTAATTCCACTCCTGAACCTTTCTTTTATTTCCATCATTGCTTCCTCGATGTACAGATTGAAGAGTAGGGGTGAAAGGTTACAGCCTTGTCTTACTCCATTCTTAATACCAGCACTTCGTTCTTGATCGTCCACTCTTACTATTCCCTCTTGGTTGTTGTACATATTGTATATGACCCGTCTCTCCCTATAGCTTACCCCTACTTTTTTCAGAATCTCGAACAGCTTGCACCATTTTATATTGTCGAACGCTTTTTCCAGGTCGACAATTCCTATGAACGTGTCTTGATTTTCCTTTAGCCTTGCTTCCATTATTAGCCGTAGCGTCAGAATTGCCTCCCTCGTGCCTTTACTTTTCCTAAAGCCAAACTGATCGTCACCTAGCGCATTCTCAATTTTCTTTTCCATTCTTCTGTATATTATTCTTGTAAGCAACTTCGATGCATGAGCTTTTAAGCTGATTGTGCGATAATTCTCGCACTTGTCAGCTCTTGCCTCTTCGGAATTGTGTGGATGATGCTTTTCCGAAAGTCAGATGATATGTCGCCAGACTCATATATTCTACACGTCAACGTGAATAGTCGTTTTGATGCGACTTCCCCTAATGATTTTAGAAATTCTGATGGAATGTTATCTATCCCTTCTGCCTTATTTGACCGTAAGTCCTCCAAAGCTCTTTTAAATTCCGATTCTAATACTGGATCCCCTATCTCTTCTGAATCGACTCCTGTTTCTTCTTCTATCACATCAGACAAATCTTCACCCTCATAGAGGCTTTCAATGTATTCTTTCGACCTATCTGCTCTCTCCTCTGCATTTAACAGTGGAATTCCAGTTGCACTCTTAATGTTACCACCGTTGCTATTAATGTCACCAAAGGTTGTTTTGACTTTCCTGTATGCTGAGTCTGTCCTTCTGACAATCATATCTTTTTCGATGTCTTCACACTTTTCCTGCAGCCATTTCGTCTTAGCTTCCCTGCACTTCCTATTTATTTTATTTCTCAGCGACTTGTATTTCTGTATTCCTAATTTTCCCGGAACATGTTTGTACTTCCTCCTTTCATCAATCAACTGAAGTATTTCTTCTGTTACCCATGGTTTCTTCGCAGCTACCCTCTGTGTACCAATGTTTTCCTTCCCAACTTCTGTGATGGCCCTTTTTAGAGATGTCCATTCCTCTTCAACTGTACTGGCTACTTCGCTATTCCTTATTGCCGTATCTATAGAGTTAGAGAACTTCAAACGTATCTCGTCATTCCTTAGAAGTTCCGTATCCCACTTCTTTGCGTATTGATTCTTCCTGACTAATGCCTTGAACTTCAGCCTACTCTTCATCACTACTATATTGTGATCTGAGTCTATATCTGCTCCTGGGTACGCCTTACAATCCAATATCTGATTTCGGAATCTCTGTCTGACCATGATGTAATCTAATTGAAATCTTCCCGTATATCCCGGCCTTTTCCAAGTATACCTCCTCCTCTTGTGATTCTTGAACAGGGTATTAGCTGTTACTAGCTGAAACTTGTTACAGAACTCAATTAGTCTTTCTCCTCTTTCATTCCTTGTCCCAAGCCCATATTCTCCCGTAACCTTTTCTTCTACTCCTTCCCCTAGAACTGCATTCCAGTCGCCCATGACTATTAGATTTTCGTCCCCCTTTACATACTGCATTACCCTTTCAATATCCTCATACACTTTCTCTACCTGTTCATCTTCAACTTGCGACGTCGGCATGTATACCTGAACTATCGTTGTCGCTGTTGGTCTGCTGTCGATTCTGATTAGAACAACCCGGTCACTGAACTGTTCACATTAACAGACCCTCTGCCCTACCTTCCTATTCATAACGAATCCTACACCTGTTATACCATTTTTTGCTGCTGTTGATATTACCCGATACTCATCTGACCAGAAATCCTTGTCTTCTTTCCACTTCACTTCACTGACACCTACTATATCTAGACTGAGCCTTTGTATTTCCCTTTTCAGATTTTCTGGTTTCCCTACCACGTTCAAGCTTCTGACATTCCACACCCCGACTCGTAGAACGTTATCCTTTCGTTGATTATTCAATCTTTTTCTCATGGTAACCTCCCCCTTGGCAGTCCCCTCCCGGAGATCCGAATGGGGGACTATTCCAGAATATTTTGCCAAAGGAGAGATCATCATGACACTTCTTCAACTACAGGCCACACGTCCTGTGGATACACGTTACGTGTCTTTAGCGCAGTGGTTTCCATTGCCTTCTGCATCCTCATGTCGTTGATCATTGCTGATTCTTCCGCCTTTAGGGGCAATTTCCCACCCGTAGGACAAGAGAGTGCCCTGAACCTCTATCCGCTTCTCCGCCCTCTTTGACAAGGCCGTTGGAAGAATGAGGCTGACTTCTTATGCCGGAAGCTTTCGGCCGCCAATGCTGATTATTTATCGCAATTTAGGCAGTGGCGGGGATCGAACCCGGGACCGAAGACGATTTTGATTATGAATCAAAGACGCTACCCCTAGACCACGCATAACAGCACCATTAAGAAGAAGCCGATCATTACGGAAACAGCTGTATGATGTGCACATAAGTGCCACCAGTTTGAGTAGCTATCATTACCAGGTCAGCACCTACATTATACTCCCAGTCAATATCAAGATTATGCCCAGCTCCACCCACAGTTACTATGTGATCCTCTTTCGTAAAATTCCTACATAACTCCCCTATGTTGTCAGTCACTTGAGCCAACGCTGCACAATGCTAGTGACCTGGTACTCACTCCTAACCTTTGCCATGCGAATGCCTAGCAGCAGAATCTTCTTCTTTCTGGTAGTATCTACAACTAACTTGGTCTCCCTAACTGCTGAGGACTGCTGCATGTTTCCTACACTTAAAGCTACAAGAGGCTCCTCTTCACTAAACTCTGACAGTTGGACAGATCTACTGGTTATATGCAAAGTGCAGCTATCTGAATATCCCCTCCTCCTAACTGCCTTCTTAACAACTGCGAGTTCCCATTCCCCAGCGCCAATCACCCTCCTCAAACTACCCAATTCTTCCTCTGCTTAGTCTAACTGCACCTGAGAGGCACAGATCTTATACAACATGTTCAGTTGGAAATGCCAAAACTTTGCATGTACGCTTACCAACAACCAGAACTTTGTGTTTCGTTGCATAAAGTCACTATGCTACAGCTAGTAACCGTAGATTCCTACTGAAACATGAATTACACAGTGACTAATGCCGTTGTTAGTACGTGATTTATATAGAAGCTGTGAAGCATGATTCGAAAGCTACTGTTGACTACCAACTGGTTCTGCTTCTCGATGTTTTGCACGAAACGTCAGACATCCACACAAGAGTGCTGTACGCATTTAACATTGCTAGCTGTTTTGGTTGACGTCCACAGATGAAAGAGGCTTTACGTAATATACAGTGCACTACTGTAATCAGTGATCATGTGTCAAAGTTGGAAGACAGATCTCTGTTTCATGAACAAACTCATGGCAGGTACAGCATGGCGGAGAGTTTTGTAATTTATTGTTGTCATTTGTTGCTGCACTTTATATTAGACCCACCTTCCACAAAGACAACAGAGGCACGCCCAAAACTGCTCTAATCCGCGAATAAAAGAAGAAAATGTAAAAAATGTAAAAATAACTTATACTTATCTCTGTCTCTTTTTATTGCTCATTTGATGCGGCTTCTTTACGTCCACCATCGAACATGGTAGCCGTCACGCAATAGCTACATGACTTTCATGCCATGTCAGTGTGTGAATCACCTTTGTTTACAGCAATGCAGTGCTGTCATTATAGCCCGTTCTTTTTTCTTACTGGTCCGTTTCTACGAGTGCCCTTGCATCGACTAAATAAACCTCCTCCAGCCACTGCAATACGTAATAGACAATTTTAATATAATAAATCGATAATATGGCATAGGTAATGTTCATTTCGTTATCATGAGGTTTCATAACGGGACAGGGAGATGCTATAGGCTTACTAAGAGTCTAGGAGAAACGTTGTCTGGAAAAAGGTTTCGAAGTAGATAGATTTAGGCTGTTTTTCACTAATTTGGAAAATGCTTTCTATAATGTGAGGTGGGATTGACTGATATTTATTCTAAGAGAACTTGTTATCGGCTGGAGAGAAGCAAAATTGTTTAAGGAGTTACTCTTGAACCAAAAATCTAGAGTCAGAGTTAGCGGAAAACTAACAGTGGCAAAGGAGTAGAGTAACGGGAGGCCGATTCTGGTGAGGATGTTGCCTTCTATGCACGCTGTTTAACGTCTACTTGGAAGTTTTTATAGAATGGCGTCTGTAGGAGCCAAATGACCGGAATGTATACCCTTGGCTGAAGAGAGGCTGATGTCAGTAGAGTTCGGGAAGGTGCTTACCGAAAAGGTGAAATGCCTAAGCAGCAAAGGTGGAAAATTTGAGATTAAAACAAATTTTAAAAAATATCAAATACAAGAAACTGGTATTAAAAGGAGAGAAGACCAAAATAACAATAAACTGAAAAGAACTACAAGAGGTTGCAAGATTCAAAGTAACTGTCATACAGATACAAAACTGAGAACAGGAGGAATTCAGCAAAAACAGGGAATTCCTAAACGGACTACTCAATAAAAGCCGGAGCAGAAGACTGATCAGACGCTATTACGGAGCATAGTTCTATGAGGTGCATAGATCTGGACCTTCCGAGAAGATAAGAGAAACAGGCTAGAGGCAATGGAAATGTAGGTATGGAGGAAAGTAGCGGATGCTGCTTGGGAGAGCAGGCTAAAGACCGAGGGAGTATTGAGAAGAGTTGCGTGAAACTTTCGGAAACAAATAGGAAAAGGTTGAAAAGCATTCAAGACTCCAACTTTGACGTTAGTGCTTATATCAGCAAGTAATTGAAGGAATAATAAGGGGCAAGAGTGAGAGAGAAAGAAGAAGAAGAATATACCAACTAACAGATAGTGTCAGGGAGAAAAGTGATGAGTACGCGCAAAAAAAGAGGAATGCACGAGAGGTGTCAAAGTATGAGGCCTGTATGTGTCTCAAGACAGAACAATTACTGTTGCTGACGGTGATGTGACGTACATTTCCTTCATTGTGGCAACGTCTGATTGGGAGTCCTGTTAGCTGTGAGTAGAGATTCGTATGTTGTAAATATTACAGAAAAGCTGTATAGAAAAGAATGAGGAATGTATATGTGGGAATGAAGGGGTTGGTAGAATGTTAGTGGTAAGAAATTAGAGCGTCACGAGCTGCCAAGCAGATACATAATTCCGTGGGTGAAAGACGTAATTGACTATATAGGAAATCAGGGACGAGGGAAGAAGATCCTGAAAACAGAGAAAGATCCAGGGGAACAGTACAGGGAGTGTAGACCAGTCCAACGATAAAGCATGCCGAACATGAAGAGATTTCTCACAAGAAGAGCATGCAAAAGACTCAGAATGTAGGTATACTGGGGAAAGGAAGAAAATATCAAGAAATAAAGACAGCTGGGTAACCATAGTGCATAGACTGCTGAATCGCCCCAATCCGTACTTACTAAAAAAATGGATGTAAGTAAATATATATGTATCTATGATCCACATTTCCTCGTAAACCACTGAACCGATTTCAACTAAACCGGTTTCAACTAAGCTTGGTACACGTATCACTTCCTGTCCGGAAACAATCGCCGTGGGTATAAGAACCATCTACCTGTCAAAGGCGTGGGGATGGGTGAGGAAAAGATAGTATAGTGCATGGCGTGCTAACATTCATATTTTAGTCGTCCAGTATTAGAAAATAAGAGCCCTTAGTGAGTTGCAGCAAACTTGACCGGTAATTTCAAACCCTTAGGAAACTTTGTCATGCTGTTAACCCCCACAAAGTGATGAACTGGAAAGAGTTTCGCTGTTCAGCAGTAAAACTGATTGATGAAGAACGACGTTTTAACTTGTCACTTCTTTACCACTAACGTTATTCGCGGCACATTTTGCAGACAGTGTTCATATGTATGACTGAGGGTACCAGCAAAAATTCTATTATTGAACGACACATAGTTCAGGAGATATGATGTCGCAAGCACTGAGATGCGTAATACAACTGCCGCGACGTGCAAGAATTTCAATTTATTACTTCATTAGTACTAACTTTATTCACAACGCATTTCACAGACAATAGCCGTATATATACCACTGGATATACCTGAAAACTGTATCACTGTACAGAAATACGTCATAAGGACCGAGATGCATGAAAGTGAAACTCTAAGGGGAAATTTGCAAGAGATATCGGTGTAATACGTATCCAAATAAGTGTAAAATGAGTTAAATTTGTGTGAAATATATTTGACATGCGTGTATGCGGGAAAAGCCACAGGTAGGAAGTTCACCCTAAACCTCTGGAACGAAATCAAACAAGTTTTAGTTATTATGTGGAAAGAAATTCAGTAAGAACAGTTAGCCTGTGGTGAGGGAAGGTGGCAGGAGGGGATGGACGTTTTCCAAGCGGGAAAGAGGTGTTGCTCACCGGAAGAGGGAGGAGAAGATTGACAAAAAAACATGAGGCGGAAATGGACAGAGGGAAGAGGAGGAGAGTGACAGAGACTGGGAGAAGAAGAGATATATAGAGGGAGTGGGGAAGAAGAGGTTAACAGTGTGGGGGAGGAGATGTATGGAGAAAGGAAACAGAAAGAGAGAGGAGATGGGAGAGAAGGAGATGGAAAGAGAAAGGAGAGAGGAGGCAATGAAGTGAGAGAGGATGGAGGACGAGATGGGCAGAGAAAGGGGAAGAGGGGACGGGCGGAGAGGGGTGAAAAGGAGACTGGCAAAGAGAGTGGGAAGAGGAGGTAGAATTAGAGGGGGAGAGGAGGAGATAGACATATGGGTAGGGAGCAGATTGACAAAGTGGGAATAACTGAAGGACCAACAGATGGCGAATAGGAGATGGAGGGAGAGAGTGGCAGCCGGGGGTGGATAGGGAGTGGGGAGTGGCAGAGGTGGAGAGAGAGAGGGATTGGAGGAGATGTTCAAATGTTCAAATGTGTGTGAATTCCTAATACACCAAACTGCTCAGGTCATCGGTCGCTAGACTTACACACTGCTTGAACTAATTTAAACTAACATATGCTAAGAACAACACACCGGCGGGAGGGGCAGCGCAATCCGTGTAATGGCGCCTCAAACAACGTGGCCACTCCGCGTGACGGTGGAGATATACAGAGAAGGGTGGAGAAGATGGGAAGAGAGAGAGGGAAGGATGAGATGTACTCATAGAAGATTGTAATAAATACATTCCCGGGCAATGCCTGGTACTTGGCTAGTAATCACAATAAAACTTACGGGACCTACGTAAATGAGACTCGACGAGTATGAAAAGGATGAAATAGCTTACACACGTAGGAAACCCAAATTTTCTCCGAGGAAGACAGATCATGTTAAGCTGGGTTATCTATCTTACGGTGCATGAAACATCGATTGGGCCAGTTTTATATGCCCATTCTGTGAACAGAGGTTCCCGTAGTATCATTGCCACAGGTACTACTACAACGTCGCGCCAACACAAGGTTGACAGTCCGTCGTCTGCCGAGCACAGCGCACTCTGGCAAGCTGTGCAGCTCGACGGAACTGGAGTGTGCCTCGTTCAGTTCTTAGCTAGATTTCAACCTAGGAAGACGCATTTTCATAATCGACCCTCAGCCAGTTCTGTAATGTTTGTGTTGATTCTCTGAGGGGGGCCCATCAGGCTTAGTCCCTGAGAATATGTTGTATTCGTTCACGGTATTCCATGATACTAGATTGTCAGTTCATAGCCGCAGCTGCAGTCCTGCAAACTACTGAAGATAAGTAATTTCATTGTACTGTGTGTTTGTTGAGTAATAATCCTTCTCTCTACTGCAGCCTGGACTCCTTCAGCTCCTATCAACTCGGCCTCCTACTTATTTGCATTTAGTGACGAGCTGAAAACACCCACGCGTTTTGTGCCTCTAAACAGTGAGACACAACACTTCCCAAGAAGAGTGATGTAACAAAGACGTGACCGAAAGTGAAACCAATATATCAGAAGTCTACTCTTTAGAATTGCAGTTAATCACACAATAAGAAAACAGAGAGAAAAATGTGAGATGGATGAAAACTGACAGACTACCATCACAGCTAATGAGGAAGTAAGTACAGGACGTGGCGAAGCAGAGCCAATCGTTGATTCATTGCGATGATTTTCTCTGGACAGGTTGACTGCAGGACTGTTTAGACACGGGGGTTGTCGATAGATTTATTAGGCAGAGTTACCGACCTGACTGTCAGACACAGAATACCCAATTTGCGACGAGGCGGCAGGCGTCCAGACAGGACAGGACAGGACAGGACACGGGCAGCCGGGCGCCGCCGCTGTTCCTCCCCAGCGAGCCTTCCATTACTTAAGGAGTGCCGGCGGCAGCGACAGCTCGAGTTGGCACATTAAGCAGGCTGCCCGCGATACAAGAGCGTCGGCGCTCAGCCAGAGGGCCTGCCGGTACTCCGGCCTGCCGGAAGATGGATGCCGCCGGAGGCAGCGCGGACTGCAGTCTGCGGACCGGACTGCACCCTGCCGCGGCCGCCGACCTGGCGCCAAATCCCGGCGGCCATCCATCACAGCGCCTCGCGGGGCTGCCGCTAGGCCCCTGGATGGACGTGCGGGTTAGGCACCGCCCCCGCCGCCCCCGCAGCCGCTGTCCAGGATTACCGCGGGCCACGTGGCCGGCCTCCCCAGGGAGGCTGCGCTGTCGCGTGCTGTCGTGTCCGTGCGCCCACCTGCCTACCGGGCGGCCGCATGCGTCCACTTGGGCGTCGGGCTTTCGGGCGCCGGGCATCTGTCTGCGACACCACCTGTGGTGGGTCGGCTCCATCGTCGTGCTAATTACACAGCCAGTGGGTAAGTGGGGCCGCGGCTATCAGGTTCCCACTTGGCAGCGCTGTAGAGCCACTGTTGCTTATTTGCATCTATATGTGTTGTCTGCAGGGTGTATCTGCTTGTCTGTCCGTCCTTGTTTTCTGGAACAGCTTGGCGTATCGAGTTCACATTTATGTCACATACTAATGTAACTGACCCTTGGTGATGTAAACGTTTTGACCTTATAAGTCAATGTAAGCAAAATATGCGTCCATTCATATACATATTTTGATACGAGAAAACTCACTCATCAAAACCTGTAGAATGCTTCCTTTGACCTAGTATCATATAATGTGGCAAGAAGCTAATTTTCAAAGTACAAGAAAAGTAACAAATACGAAAATTGCTAATTTTTAATTGTATCACACGAAAAAATATTTTGGTCCATTTTTTGTATATCTAACTGTTAGTCTGTTACAACCCTTTGCCACCAGAAACGTTTGGTGTATCAAGTACAAATTCATTTCACATACTGACGTCTATGGTCCGTTATCGGTGTAAAAATTGTTAACTTCTAAGTCAATTCAGTCAAAATATACGGCCATTCATGTCACATATTTTGATACTCGAAAATTCACTCATAAGAATCTGTAGGGTGGTTCCCGTCGATCTGCTCATTCTACAAGATGCAAGATTTCACACTACATGTAAAGTAAATAATCTGAACCTTGTCAGAGTATACTATGTCACATAGAAAATATCATCCCTTTGAACACACATTACATTCGTCAGCTGTCAAAAGCATAACAGACCAACATTACGGCATGCTAACATAAAATGTAAGTTGTAGTGATCTTTCAGTATGTAAATAAGAATGTTTTATTAAATCTTTTCTCTCTCGACACATATAAACTTAAGTCCTCTGGTCGCTTGTTTTTATACTTCCAGCCTAGTCTGAGGAACTACTGTAGAGGTTCTGATACGGTCTTGGAGTTCCTGGGACCCTTATCTTGCCAATATTGATGTCAATAATAGGCAAAAATTCTCCATTCCCAGAATGGATGAAGTACGTATATACATTCGAAGATGTTGTCTTTTATATTTACTGCCTCCTGACACCCACCTCACCAGTCAATGTGTTCATCTAATTACGGTGCGGCTGGTCCCGTCGGAGGTTCGAGTCCCTCCTCGTGCATGGGTGTGTGTGTTTGTCCTTAGGATAATTTAGGTTAAGTAGTGTGTAAGCTTAGGGACTGATGACCTTAGCAGTTAAAGTCTCATAAGGTTTCACACACATTTTTTTAGTTACGGTGTTTTTTTTTCGGCAAACTCTAGCGAAGACGTGTCTGACGAGTGTAACGTACATGGCGACAACTGTGATGAAACATAGACTCATCAGTTTGGAAAGATGGGTTAGTTAATAATAGAGATTTAAGTATCACTAAGGGGTGCAATGATTACGAACATCTTAGCATAATGCAGATCGACTTATAGACAATGCTTCGTGAAGTGCACATGTTTATGCACATTGTATAATATGTAACAACTCCAAACCTTACTTAAATCCAAAAATTCTGGCACCGCGAATAAAAACAGGTGTATTGAATGAAGTATATTTCTTTTCTTTAATAAAGGGAGGATTAAGGACTAGGAACAGGACATTTATTGTCTGTAATAGAACATACAGTCACCCTTAATCTTTATTTGACAATTACCATTGCCAACTTTGGCCCAAATAAAAAGATATTCGTCTGCATTGAGTTTCTTCTTTCTTATAGTAGACAAAGTAAATGCCTTATGTGGAACAAGAGTCCAATACGGAACTTTAGCAAGAAATCCTGTAGTCTCTGCTATACTCCAAGCCTTCCAAGCCAAGATATTAGCACTAGGGAAAGCTTCAAGTCCACTAAGCGCTCTGCGAACGTCGTGTAGTGCGTAAGCTTAGCTCTGGGTCTAACTGGGTGTTGGCTTGCTACGTTCACTTTGTGTTAACGTGCCTCAGCAATGCCCCTGCGACGTGCGTATCGTCGTCGCTGGCCTCGCAGTGTTCCAGTGCATAAGACACTTACAGCAATGCGAATGCGGTCAACCATTAGATATATGAGAATTTGTGCCGGATATTTCGGTTTACACGAGCGGTCGCTTTAAACGCTTTGGCTAACCGTTCATGACCCGCGGTCAGACACCTTTCAAACGTCTAGTTTGCAAATTTATTTTATTTAGCTACCAGTTTCGGCAGTTTACTACGCCATCTTCAGGCCCCTGATCGACGTGTAGGAATAGTACAACTCGGTTCTGGTCAAAACAGGGGCCATAAATACTGACATTAGTAGATTTCTGCTTGCTATAGCGATAACGTCAATCACCATCTGCCCACCATCATCTGCTTTGACCAAAACCGATATGGTCAGGGGCCTGAAGAAGGTATAGTAAACCGCTGAAACTGGTAACTAAATAAAATAAGTTTCGAAGCAGCCGAGTACAGCAACCATCTCTGGAAAAATGGACATACACAAACTCTTACATGTCGTCGTTCCTGCGTCACTACCGGCACTCGTGCACACATTTTGCAATTCCCGTACGACCGAGGACATTTTAAATGAAGGTGTCTGCCTGGTATCGGTGTATAAATATGACACTGCAGTGCCTGCATGCGTGTCTAAAGGACAAATAAGGCACGGCATCTTTTTTTCTGAACACCTGATGAAAACTGATCTGCAGCGTATGCTTTTTGACACTTGATGCGAGTGTACAAAATGTTCTCATCCACTGCACCGGATGTCCTTCTCAGTTTTTCTGAAGCAGTAGGGAGCTAGTTGGGAGTGGAAAGGTACTCGGACAACCAAAATAAACTATATTTTAACAACAGGTTATTAACAGCCAAAATCGTTACAATGATAATACAGCAATGGGATGATAGCCAGCGTGAAATTTTAAAGTTTTCAAAATGACTTGCAACAAAAATATTAAACAACAAATCAGATCAAAAACAGAAAGTCAAGTAATAACGTAGGGCCAAATAACAAATGCTTTGCGCAACAAATATACTATTGATTAGTTACAGTTAAAAAGGAATCACCAGGCAAACTGTCGATAAATAGTTAAGTGACTTGTGGCTTCGTTCTTACAGAGGTAGAAAAACCAAATGAGAAACTTAGCAGCAGCAAAAAGGGATTAAGGCGCAAGTAACAGTATGTTTTACCAGAAAACCAAAAATTTCTTAACTCTGGTGTATTTAACAAGGTATCAGTGCAAAGCAAATTGAAATACTCCCAAGAACTGCACCAATTGCTTATGGCCCAATTAAGGCGACGTTTTATCAGAAAGCAAAAACATTGTTATAGTCAAGCATATACTTAACTACATAACGGTGCAGGACAAATAAAAATGTTGTTGATAGCTGCACCAACAGCTGAAGGTCCAATTTTTTAAGAAAGGATGGCACTTTACAATATGATATACCAATACAAGGAACAACTGCTGATTACTTGTGGGCCCCAGTAAACCATATAATTACTACACTCATGCTCATAAATTAAGGATAATGCTGCTACATGAAGAAACAACGCTCTGGTGGGCGGTTTGCGGGTTTAAATGACCTCGAGTTATGACCTTGCGGTGCACTTGACCTGCGGTCGTCGGACGGTGGCGCTGGCAGCAGTCCACATACGCAGAGGTGTTCCACATACGCAGAGGTGTGTTGGTGCATGTCAGAGTACGGGTCAGCGAGCAAGTGTGCAGACGTTTTCAGACGTGCTGATGGTGACTGTGTGTTGAAAATGGCTCAAAGAACACATATTGATGACGTTATGAGGGGTGAAATACTATGGCGACTGGAGGCTGGTCAAATACAGGAGGTCGTAGCACGGGCCCTCCGTGTGCCGCAAAACGTGATCTCAAGATTATGGCAGTGATTCCATCAGACAGGAAACGTGTTCAAGCGCAACAGTACGGGACGTCCGCAGTGTACAACACCACAAGAAGACCGATGTCTCACCATCAGTGCCCGCAGACTGTCACGGGGTAGTGCAAGTAGCCTTGCTCGGGACCTTCCCGCAGCCACTGGAACAGTTGTCTCCCGACACACAATCTACAGAGGACTGAACAGACATGGTTTATTTGCCCAGAGACGTGCAAGGTGCATTACACTGACACCAGGTCACAGAAGTGCCCGTAAAGCCTGGTGTCAAGAACACAGTACATGGTCATTGGAACAGTGGTCCCATGTTATGTTCACGGGCGAGTCTAGGTATAGTGTGAACAGTGATTCACGCCGGGTTTTCATCTGGCGTGAACCAGGAACCAGATACCAACCCCTTAATGTCCTTGAAAGGGACCTGTATGGAGGTCGTGGTTTGATGGTGTGGGGTGGGATTATGATTGGTGCACGTATACACCTGCATTTCTTTGACAGAGGAACTGTATCAGGTCAGGTGCATCGGGACGTCATTTTGCTCCAGTATGTCCGGCTTTTCAAGTTTGCAGTGGGTCCCACCTTCCTCCTGATGGATGATAATACACAGCCCCATGCCCCATCGAGCTGCCATCGTGTAGGAGTACCTTGAAACAGAAGACATCAGGCGAATGAAGTGGCCTACCTGTTCTCCAGAACTAAACCCCATCGAGCACGTTTGGGATGCTCTCGGTCAACGTACCGTTGCATGTCTTCAAACCTACGACACTTCAGGAGCTCCGACAGGCACTGGTGCAAGAATGGGAGGCTATACCCCAGCAGCTGCCCGACCACCTGATCCAAAGTATGTCAACACGTTGTGCGGCCTTTCTACGTGTGCATTGTGATGACATCCCCTATTGATGTCGGTGTACATGCGCAGGGAACAGTGGCGTTTTGTAGCACATGTGTTTCGGGACGGTTTTCTCAACTTATCGCCAGTACGGTGCACTTACAGATCCGTGTCGCGAGTGTTCCCTATGTGCCTATGCTATTAGCGCCAGTTTTGTGTAGTGCCACTTTGTGTGGCACCACATTCTGCAATTATCCTTAATTTATGAGCACGAGTGTATATAGGTACTCTACATATTAGAGGGCTGAAAATGTTACAAACACTGAGCTTCAGCAGTATCTGATTAAGGTAGAGTGAGTACAGATTAACTGAAAAATGGACGGCGACCAAGAACATCGAAAATTACAGTACTTTAAAGGAAGGCATCCGTGAGTTATCGGCCGTTGGCCACTTAAACAAGCTTGATCGTTGGCGGAGGTGCTATTAGGATTTGCCCTGACATCCGAAAAAAACACAAGGAGTTCACAAGTAATTATACAAGAAGACATTGCAGCCCAGCGACCAAACACTGTATTAAACTAAGTTCATGCTACAGGACGCCCTTGGGTGAAATAGACAGTTAACTTTAGGGTAGTGAACAACGGCAGTAGCGGCTCAAAACTACCAACAGACTTGGCAAGGTCAATTTGGAACAATCAAAGAAACAATTCACAAAAATTATAGACAAACATTTCAAAAATAATAAACTGTAAGTAATGCTGATCTAAAGTACTTAGTTGGCAAGCTCGCTTACCAGAACAGATGACTACAAACGAATGTAGAACCAATTCAGTCAGACATGTGTCACAGTAAGATATACAAATTAGGCCTGTCACAATAAAGCTTTAGTAGTGGAATATGTGTCCAGCAACATACACAAGAGGCAACGGCCTTGTCGCAGTGGATACACCGGTTCCCGTGAGATCATCGAAGTTAAGCGCTGTCGGACGTGGTCGCACTTTGATGGGTGACTATCCAGCCGCCATGTGCTGTTGCCATTTTTCGGGGTGCACTCAGCCTCGTGATGCCAAATGAGGAGCTACTCGACCGAATAGTAGCGGCTCCGGTCAATGAAAACCATCATAACGACCGGGAGAGCTGTGTGCTGACCAAACGCCCCTCCTATCCGCATCCATCAACTGAGGATGATACGGCGGTCGGATGGTCACGATGGGCCACTTGTGGCCTGAAGACGGAGTGCCTAACATACACAAAAAATTTAACAGTATGGTATTCAAAGCCATTGCGTTAGGTAGGTAAAACAAGCAAAACAAATTAAATAACACTGCTGGAGAACATGTGGGAAAGCCAGACGCAACGAACCTCAGGAGTAGACGTCAAGAGCACTGCTTAAACAAGTATTGAACATCTGGATACATTGGCGACGTGAGGCAAAGAACAGAGAAAATAATCTACATAGCAAAAAACAATCTAACACGCACACACGCACACACACACACACACACACACACACACACACACACACACACACACACACACACACACACACCACGAGGCAGCCTCGGTACTCAATAAACAACATTTGCACCTTTCACACATGATTGCTCCAAACAGCGAATACGTGCTTAGTTATGAAACCAAACGGGCAGGTTTCACCGACAATATCAGTTAAGGAAACACGTGAGAAACCGGGATGCATGACATCTGAACCAGTAAACAAGTTTCTCACCGTAGTCCACAACATATGCAAGCAAAATTTCTCCCAGCAGTCTCGCTTCCTTCAGTAGTCAGCTAGAACAGATTCAAGGTCCCACCTAGTGTGGTGCCTCCGAGAAGTCTTAACAAGCGAGGCAGTAGGGTTCAAGCAACTACTGCCAACGCGGAGCACTCGCAGGTCCTCCATCAAAACAGACCGACGACTACTGCTGCCACGAGACAGTTCCCACCGTTAGTCAGCCGCCGGAGTGCAAGCCGTCCACGGACACAGGTGCGTCCTCCAGTGAGCTAGCGTTCACGGTGTATCCTAGCAACGGGCAGAGCGAAGGCTGGCGCTAATAGACCAATATATCAGGGCCAACAGCCTTGCAACAGTGGTGCTTCAGTCTGGAACCGCACGGCCGAATCCTGCCTTGGGCACGGATGTGTGTGGTGTCCTTAGGTTAGTTATGGTTTAAGTAGTTCTAACTTCTAGGGGACTGATGACCTCGGATGTTAAGTCCCATAGGGCTCAGAGCCATTTGAACCATTACTGAACTACATGAGATAAAATCGTCGTAACTTCTTGAACTATTTGCGTTAGAACGTTCAAACTGGAAGGTTGGCCGTGGGGCATGGTGAGAATTAGCATGCGCATGTGTGATTTGATTTAGCAAAGGGGCCCACTTTAATTTGGGTTGGTTCATCAATAAGCCATATTCGCGCTTTTGGGGGACTGGGCATCTGCATTTCGCTATCGAGAAGTCTCTTCACTCAATGGCTGAGTCTGTGGTGCGCAATGTCCAGTCATGGAGAAATCACTGCGATATTCCTTGATGATACGGTGACTACCAAAAAGTAGGCGAAGGTTTTGGAAAATAGTTTAATTCCCATTGTCCAAAGTGACCATGCTTTCGACAAGATGTGCTTAATGCAAGACGGAGCTCGACTCCATATAAACACGTGAGTGTTTGATGTCCTGGAGGAGTACTTTGGGGGCAGCATTCTGTTTTTGGGGTACCCAGAAGCCACTGGAATGGGACTCCAAAATCACTGCTGAGCTGGAAATAGCCATTCAGAACGTCATCGACATTATCGACATTCCGACACTGCAACGGGGCTCGCTGAATTTCTATTCGTGTGGATCACATCATCACCAATGATGGCAGGCATACCCAACATGTTATGACCTAAATCCGAATATCTTTAGTGACGTTTACATATTGGATAAAGTATGTGAACGCTTTAATTTGTAACTGATTTACGTTTTCTTTCATGCAGTTCAATAACAGTCACCCTCCAAATGCAGTATTTCAAGAAATAACTCATTATAGAGATCATTATGTGGTACGATTCGGCCGCGATAAATGCTGCTGGAAAATCCAACAAACTTCAAAGGGTTGACTAGATATATTACCCCCACGAGATTTTCGATAGGACTTGCAGCCTTCCCACTCTCAGATATTGCTATAGCACAATAGATTTCTGCCCTTGTGATATCCGTAGCATTGCTCTCCCAGACACAGTATATTTATCCAACTCACCCAGTTTCCCTACAGCTCTAGGGAAGACGTTGTCGTCTCATTTTATGAGGACCCCACTTCGTCTGCCGTTGTAAATCGCTGCTGCTTGCCCTTCTTTTTTGTCGATATTGAAAAAGCCCATCTTTACAGTCAGTTCTTCTATTTCGCTAGATGCGTTCGGAAGATGATGTCATTTTACATTATGTGTTTCATTCCGCACTGTTTGCTGTAATTCTTTGTACATTACCGGTTCTTTACTTTTGAAGGATCCTCCGTGATCGATCTGTTGTAGGATTCTACCTTTCATCCAAGGCTTGTGTTTCTTACTCTGTGTGTCCTTTAGCCTTTACTTTTTCATACTACACATCGTCTCTCTGTCCTGTTTTATCCCGATCTTGATGGAATTTGACACTATCTTGAAGACAAGTAGAAGATCCGTGTCTTCACAACATTTCGAAATGTGACGTGAAACACATACGTATGTAATATCTAAAGGGGAAAAGTTGTTACCAAAATTGTGTAAGAGTTCTGGGCCGATTCCCTCATCTTCTACGAAATCAACTAATGAGCATTTGGACGGACGTAGGCTATATATTTAATAATATATAAATATATGTATGAATGAGAAACGTTGTTACCAAACATCTCCAAAACTAATTGGCCGACATTTTTCAGTGTGCTTGGTAGATTCTCTTTACATTTCTACTTTCAGGTGAAACAATAAAGGAGCCAATTTTTTTTCTTTTTTTTTTTTTTGGTCATCAGTCTACTGACAGGTTTAATGCGGCCCGACACGAATTCCTGTCCTGTGCTAACCTCTTCATCTCAGAGTAGCACTTGCAACCTACGTCCTCAATTATATGCTTGACGTATTCCAATCTGTCGTCCTCTACAGTTTTTGCCCTCTACAGCTCCCTCTAGTACCTTGGAAGTCATTCCCTCATGTCTTAGCAGATGTCCTACCATCCTGTCCCTTCTCCTTATCAGTGTTTTCCACATATTCCTTTCCTCTCCGATTCTGCGTAGAACCTCCTCATTCCTTACCTTATCAGTCCACCTAATATTCAACATTCGTCTATAGCACCACATCTCAAATGCGTCGATTCTCTTCTGTTCCGGTTTTCCCACAGTCCATGTTTCACTATCATACAATGATGTACTCCAGACGTACATCCTCAGAAATTTCTTCCTCAAATTAAGACCGGTATTTGATATTAGTAGACTTCTCTTGGCCAGAAATGCATTTTTTTGCATTAGCGAGTCTGCTTTTAATGTCCTCCTTGCTCCGTCCGTCATTGCTTATTTTACTGCCTAGGCAGCAGAATTCCTTAACTTCATTGACTTCGTGACCATCAATCCTGATGTTAAGTTTCTCGCTGTTCTCATTTCTACTACTTCTCATTACATTCGTCTTTCTCCGATTTACTCTCCAACTATACTGTGTACTCATTAGACTGTTCATTCCGTTCAGCAGATCAGCGAATCGTATTATTGATATCCTTTCACCTTGTATTTTAATTCCACTCCTGAACCTTTCTTTTATTTCCATCATTGCTTCCTCGATGTACAGATTGAAGAGTAGGGACGAAAGGCTACAGCCTTGTCTTACTCTCTTCTTAATACGAGCACTTCGTTCTTGATCGTCCACTCTTATTATTCTCTCTTGGTTGTTGTACATATTGTATATGACCCGTCTCTCCCTATAGCTTACCCCTACTTTTTTCAGATTCTCGAACAGCTTGCACCATTTTATATTGTCGAACGCTTTTTCCAGGTCGACAGATCCTACGAACGAGTCTTGATTTTTCTTTAGCCTTGCTTCCTTTATTAGTCGTAACCTCAGAATTGCTTCTCTCGTGCCTTTACTTTTCCTAAAGCCGAACTGATCGTCACCTAGCGCATTCTCAATTTTCTTTTCCATTCTTCTGTATATTATTCTTGTAAGCAGCTTGGATGCATGAGCTGTTAAGCTGATTGTGCGATAATTCTCGCACTTGTCAGCTCATGCCGTCTTCGGAATTGTGTGGATGATGCTTTTCCGAAAGTCAGATGGTATGTCGCCAGACTCATATATTCTACACACCAACGTGAATAGTCGTTTTGTTGTCACTTCCCCTAATGATTTTAGAAATTCTGATGGAATGTTATCTATCTCTTCTGCCTTATTTGACCGCAAGCCCTCCTAAGCTCCTTTAAATTCCGATTCAAATATTGGATCCCCTATCTCTTCAGAGACAAATCTTCACCCTCATAGAGGCTTTCAATGTATTCTTTCCACCTATCTCTTAATGTTAACACCGTTGCCTTTAATGTCACCAAAGGTTGTTTTGACTTTCCTGTATGATGAGTATGTCCTTCCGACAATCATATCTTTTTCGATGTCTTCACATTTTTTTCTGCAGCCATTTCGTCTTAGCTTGCCTGCACTTCCTATTTATTTCATTCATCAGCGACTTGTATTTCTGTATTCCTGATTTTCCTGTAACATGTTTGTACTTCCTCCTTTCATCAATCAACTGAAGTATTTCTTCTATTAGCCATGGTTTCTTCGCAGCTACTTTCTTTGTTCCTATGTTTTTCTTCCCAACTTCTGTGATCTGTGATCTAAGTCTATATCTGCCCCTGGGTACGCCTTACAATCCAGTATCTGATTTCGGAATCTCTGTCTGACCATGATGTAATCTAATTGAAATCTTCCCGTATCTCACGCCCTTTTCCAAGTATACCTCCTCCTCTTGTCATTCTTGAACAGGGTATTCGCTATTACTAGCTGAAACTTGTTACAGAACTCAATTAGTCATTCTCCTCTTTCATTCCTTGTCGCAAGCCCATATTCTCCTGTAACCTTTTCTTCTACTCCTTCCCCTACAACTGCATTCCAGTCGCCCATGACTATTAGATTTTCGTCCCCCTTTACATGGTGCATTACCCTTTCAATATCCTCATACACTTTCTCTATCTGTTCATCTTCAGCTTGCGACGTCGGCATGTATACCTGAACTATCGTTGTCGCTGTTGGTCTGCTGTCGATTCTGATTAGAACAACCCAGTCACGGAACTGTTCACAGTAACACACCCTCTGCCCTACCTTCCTATTCATAACGAATCCTACACCTGTTATACCATTTTCTGCTGCTGTTGATATTACCCGATACTCATCTGACCAGAAATCCTTGTCTTCCTTCCACTTCACTTCACTGACCCCTACTACACTCCTGGAAATTGAAATAAGAACACCGTGAATTCATTGTCCCAGGAAGGGGAAACTTTATTGACACATTCCTGGGGTCAGATACATCACATGATCACACTGACAGAACCACAGGCACATAGACACAGGCAACAGAGCATGCACAATGTCGGCACTAGTACAATGTATATCCACCTTTCGCAGCAATGCAGGCTGCTATTCTCCCATGGAGACGATCTTAGAGATGCTGGATGTAGTCCTGTGGAACGGCTTGACATGCCATTTCCACCTGGCGCCTCAGTTGGACCAGCGTTCGTGCTGGACGTGCAGACCGCGTGAGACGACGCTTCATCCAGTCCCAAACATGCTCAATAGGGGACAGATCCGGAGATCTTGCTGGCCAGGGTAGTTGACTTACACCTTCTAGAGCACGTTGGGTGGCACGGGATACATGCGGACGTGCATTGTCCTGTTGGAACAGCAAGTTCCCTTGCCGGTCTAGGAATGGTAGAACGATGGGTTCGATGACGGTTTGGATGTACCGTGCACTATTCAGTGTCCCCTCGACGATCACCAGAGGTGTACGGCCAGTGTAGGAGATCGCTCCCCACACCATAATGCCGGGTGTTGGCCCTGTGTGCCTCGGTCGTATGCAGTCCTGATTGTGGCGCTCACCTGCACGGCGCCAAACACGCATACGACCATCATTGGCACCAAGGCAGAAGCGACTCTCATCGCTGAAGACGACACGTCTCCATTCGTCCCTCCATTCACGCCGGTCGCGACACCACTGGAGGCGGGCTGCACGATGTTGGGGCGTGAGCGGAAGACGGCCTAACGGTGTGCGGGACCGTAGCCCAGCTTCATGGAGACGGTTGCGAATGGTCCTCGCCGACACCCCAGGAGCAACAGTGTCCCTAATTTGCTGGGAAGTGGCGGTGCGGTCCCCTACGGCACTGCGTAGGATCCTACGGTCTTGGCGTGCATCCGTGCGTCGCTGCGGTCCGGTCCCTGGTCGACGGGCACGTGCACCTTCCGCCGACCACTGGCGACAACATCGATGTGCTGTGGAGACCTCACGCCCCACGTGTTGAGCAATTCGGCGGTACGTCCACCCGGCCTCCCGCATGCCCACTATACGCCCTCGCTCAAAGTCCATCAACTGCACATACGGTTCACGTCCACGCTGTCGCGGCATGCTACCAGTGTTAAAGACTGCGATGGAGCTCCGTATGCCACGGCAAACTGGCTGACACTGACGGCGGCGGTGCACAAATGCTGCGCAGCTAGCGCCATTCGACGGCCAACACCGCGGTTCCTGGTGTGTCCAGTGTGCCGTGCGTGTGATCATTGCTTGTACAGCCCTCTCGCAGTGTCCGGAGCAAGTATGGTGGGTCTGACACACCGGTGTCAATGTGTTCTTTTTTCCATTTCCAGGAGTGTATATCTAGATTGAGCCTTTGCATTTTCCTTTACAGATTTTCTAGTTTCCCAACCACGTTCAAGCTTCTGAAATTCCACGCCCCGACTCGTAGAACATTATCATTTCGTTGATTATTCAATCTTTTTCTCATGGTAACCTCCCCCTTGGCAGTCCCCTCCCGGAGATTCGAATGGGGGACTATTCCGGAATCTTTTGCCAATGGAGAGATCATCATGACACTTCTTCAACTACAGGCCACATGTCCTGTGGGTACACGTTACGTGTCTTTAATAATGCAGTGTTTTCCATTGCCTTCTGCATCCTCATGTCGTTGATCATTGCTGATTCTTCCGCCTTTAGGGGCAATTTCCCACCCCTAGGACAAGAGAGTGCCCTGAACCTCCATCCGCTCCTTCGCCCTCTTTGACAAGGCCGTTGGCAGAATGAGGCTGACTTCTTATGCCGGAAGTCTTCGGCCGCCAATGCTAATTATTTATCAAAGTTAATCAGTGGCGGGGATCGAACCCGGGACCGAAAACGTTTTGATTATGAATCAGAGATGCTACCCCTAGACCACGGGTACAATCAAAAGAGCGTCATACAAGTTTAAATGCAGAACAAACGAAATGCATTGTGATAAACCGACTGCAATTGCTATATCGATAGTAAATTACAGAGGCAATACCCGTCTTGTAGACAGATCCATCAGACATCACTGGACTGTGCGACGAGTGAAAGTTCTAGAATGTGAGAGAAACTTGATTGCAGACTCTTGTTTATTGATTAGTTGCCGTTGTTACATAAGCACTGGAACAAGGCTTGAAGAACCTTTTGCTCAAAGTAGAAGAGACCACCATCGTCACGTGTATGTCACAGGTGAAGAAGCATTCATTCCTCTCATTCTGTTGCTACCCTTCGATTTAAAGCTATTGCTGTTTCCCATGAAGCCTGCATTCGCTGTAAGTATCAAGAAGGCATGGGGCCAGTCTCTTTGTGTGGCAGATATTAAACATGCCGGGCTACGTCAGGCACCGCAGCTATTGCGCTATAAATTTGACTTGATTCTAGGTGTCTTCAGTATTATTGTATCTGTTTTAGTCACTACACAAAACTGCCAAGGGCTTTTGTCAGGTTCAGTGGATCGAAGCATTCGCATCCAGCAGCGGTCTACGAGCTCGCCCAGTGCATTATTGAAACTGACTTCAAGAAGTGTCAGCGTTCTCCGACCAGCAAGGTCGCGAAATAGCTACCAGTGTCGTCGTGTCTTGTTTAATTTAAGATTAATGTGAGAAACACTCGACAGCCGCGCGGGGTAGCCGAGCTGTCTAAGGCGCCTTGTCACGGTCCGTGTGGCTCCACCCGTCGGTGGTTCGAGTCCTCCCTCAGGCTTGGGTGTGTGTGTTGTCCTTAGCGTAACTTAGTGCGTAAGCTTAGGGACCGATGACCTCAGCAGTTTGGTCCCGTAGGGCCTTACCACAAATTAAAAAATAAATAAATACCCGACACCGTGTTGTCTACACAATCACTGGAGACAACACAGTGTGGATAACAGACTTTCGACCAAATCTAGGCCACATGTGCTTGTAATAAGGATCCAACACTGAAGGAGCTGAGGAAATCAAATACTCTTTGGACAGTACATCTACATCTACATGACTACTCTGCAATTCACATTTAAGTGCTTGGCAGAGGATTCATCGAACCACAATCATACTATCTCTCTACTATTCCACTCCCGAACAGCGAGCGGGAAAAACGAACACCTAAACCTTTCTGTTCGAGCTCTGATTTCTCTTATTTTATTTTGATGATCATTCCTACCTATGTAGGTTGGGCTCAACAAAATATTTTCGCATTCGGAAGAGAAAGTTGGTGACTGAAATTTCGTAAAAAGCTCTCGCCGCGACGAAAAACGTCTATGCTGTAATGACTTCCATCCCAACTCGTGTATCATATCTGCCACACTCTCTCCCCTATAACGCGATAATACAAAACGAGCTGCCCTTCTTTGCACCCTCTCGATGTCCTCCGTCAATCCCACCTGGTAAGGATCCCACACCGCGCAGCAATATTCTAACAGAGGACGAACGAGTGTAGTGTAAGCTGTCTCTTTAGTGGACTTGTTGCATCTTCTAAGTGTCCTGCCAATGAAACGCAACCTTTGGCTCGCCTTCCCGACAATATTATCTATGTGGTCCTTCCAACTGAAGTTGTTAGTAATTTTAACACCCAGGTACTTAGTTGAATTGACAGCCTTGAGAATTGTACTATTTATCGAGTAATCGAATTCCAACGGATTTCTTTTGGAACTCATGTGGATCATCTCACACTTTTCGTTATTTAGCGTCAAGTGCCACCTGACACACCATACAGCAATCTTTTCTAAATCGCTTTGCAACTGATACTCGTCTTCGGATGACCTTACTAGACGGTAAATTACAGCATCATCTGCGAACAGTCTAAGAGAACTGCTCAGATTGTCACCCAGGTCATTTATATAGATCAGGAACAGTAGAGGTCCCAGGACGCTTCCCTGGGGAACACCTGATATCACTTCAGTTTTACTCGATGATTTGCCGTCTATTACTACGAACTGCGACCTTCCTGACAGGAAATCACGAATCCAGTCACACAACTGAGACGATACCCCATAGCTCCGCAGCTTGATTAGAAGTCTCTTGTGAGGAACGGTGTCAAAAGCTTTCCGGAAATCTAGAAATACGGAATCAACTTGAGATCCCCTGTCGATAGCGGCCATTACTTCGTGCGAATATAGAGCTAGCTGCGTTGCACAAGAGCGATGTTTTCTGAAGCCATGCTGATTACGTGTCAATAGATCGTTCCCTTCGAGGTGATTCATAATGTTTGAATACAGTATATGCTCCAAAACCCTACTGCAAACCGACGTCAATGATATAGGTCTGTAGTTAAATGGATTACTCCTACTACCCTTCTTGAACACTGGTGCGACCTGCGCAATTTTCCAATCTGTAGGTACAGATCTATCGGTGAGTGAGCGGTTGTATATGAGTGCGAAGTAGGGAGCTATAGTATCAGCGTAATCTGAAAGGAACCTAATCGGTATACAATCTGGACCTGAAGACTTGCCCGTATCAAGCGATTTGAGTTGCTTCGCAACCCCTAAGGTATCTACTTCTAAGAAACTCATGCTAGCAGATGTTCGTGTTTCAAATTCTGGAATATTCCGTTCGTCTTCCCTGGTGAAGGAATTTCGGAAAACTGCGTTCAATAACTCCGCTTTAGCGGCACAGTCGTCGATAACAGTACCATCGGCACTGCGCAGCGAAGGTATTGACTGCGTCTTGCCGCTTGTGTACTTTACATACGACCAGAATTTCTTCGGATTTTCTACCAAATTTCGAGACAATGTTTCGTTGTGGAACCTATTAAAGGCAGTAGTGGGCCTGTAGCCATAAATTGATAAGCTTTTTGATTTCTGGGTGCCTATAGCTAGTTTCTTGGTCACCAACTAGATGGATATATAATTTCAAATATAAACATGGAGCACTGGCATATAATGACCGAGAGCTGATCATCGTGTCTTTTACCAACAATTCCTCATCCGCCTGTGCTTCGCTTGCAAACCTTCTTTAACGTGCGAAGTGCTCACTCCGCCGCCGGGCGCAATGAATCTAGCGTTGCTACTTTGCTGTTCCTCTGTTTCACTCAAAGCATCCACGACGGACTCCGCACGAACAGGGAAGTGGTCTCGCTCCCCTAGGGTGAGGGAGACCCGCCTGACGATGGAGATAACCTATGTTGCGGGAGCTGCACGCTGCAGGGTGGATAATGAGAGCAGAGTGCACACGGCAAAGTCCCGAGGCGTGCTGTGGCGTCTCGCTGCGACCCATCACAAGGAGACTCCTCTGAGATTCCAATTATCGGTCCCCTTCTGGCTGTTCCCGAGACATCTTCGGCATGTCGTTTGCTGTTCCGTCCAGCAGGGATGTCCGCGGTGCAGCGGCAAAGGAGTTGCAAAAGCGCATAGCGAACTTTTTTATATTTTCTAAGTCCTTCGAAGCTCAAGATAATAAATTCAATACCATCCAGAGACACTATTGTTATCTTTATATGTAAAAACTTAGGTCCTGACTGGCTAACTCATCAACGCTCAGCCCAAACCGCTAAGGACAGAAGCTTGGTAGTCGGAGAAGGTTTTCATCTTTTACTGTAGCCGTCCTAAATGTAGAAAATTGTAAATGAATGGAGATGAGCGGGAGAAATAAGGCCACAGTTTTCGAGAACAGCATTAGTAATGTGCTGCTTTATACAGTTCACATCAGTTTAATATACTGGCGTAACGCTGGTGTGCAATATGAAATGAAATCAGCATGTAAGCATTGTAATGAGGAAGGAGGATAGACGACGTCCGTTTATTGGGAGAGTTTTACGAAACTGTGGTTCTTCTGTAAAAGAAATCGCATATAGGACACTTGTGCGACCCACTGCTGAGTACTGCTCGAGTGTTTGGATCGGCACCAGATCCGATTAGAGGAAGACATCGCAGCATTTCAGAGGCGAGCTGTTAGATTTACTACCACTAGGTTCGAACGACGTGTAAATATTACGGAAATGCTTCGGGAACTTAAATGGGAATACCTAAAGTGAAGGTGACGTTCTTTTCGAGGAACACTACTGAGAAAATTTAGAGAACCGGCATTTGAAGCTGACTGCAGAATTATCCTAGTGTCACCAACAAACACTGCGCGTGGGGCACCATCCATCACGCAACACACAGTAGTTCGTGCAGTATGTATGTAGATCCAGAACAACGGAAAGGCCAGGACGATGAGGCCAATACAATTCTCGCCCCTCTGTATGGATTAGCACCTTTGATAATGAGACGAAGCCGCCGAAAAGCAACGAAGCTCCAGAGCCCAACGAAACCCTCAGTATATTCTATAGTACTGAGTGCTTGATCAACTGTTCCTCGAACCTGCAGCCACAGCTTCCCTACATTTTGTTGCAATGCCAAGAAAATAAAGAATTCAGTCTGTGCACTCCAGTTACCCTCAATCTGTAGAATATGGGAATATGATGAACTCCTGTCGCGCGGTTACGTATGACAACGAATGACAAACACTGTGATTTTATTTCGCAGCGTCGCGTCGACCCACTGCAGCGAGTTTGGTCCAGTTTGGCCCGGTGCTGCGCTTCGCCCGGGCCCGGCGGCGTACGTGCCGGCCGGGGCGTGACTTCTGGTCCGGCTTGCCTCGCCTCGCCTCGGTGGTTCGCTTTTTGCCCCCTGGCCGCGCGGCTTTTTCGGCGAGCCTGTTTCGCGGCGGCCGTGCCGAGCCGTCACGTTCGGCCCTGCGGCTGATTAGCCCGCCTGATCCCCAGAGCCGCCGCGTGACTGTGTGACGTCACGGCGAGCCTGCGCGTCGGAAGCCACGACCACTCTTCCAGGCAGCTGAGCATGGACGCGGTCGGGTGACAATCGCGACACCGGCTTCACACTGACTGGCGCCGACTGAAGACGCGTTTCCATAGGCTCAGAATCTTGGCACGTGCGTTCCCGGTCGCCACTATTGTCGATTTGCAGGAGTAATATGGAACACAGAATATGTACGAGCATTACAAGTTACTACGAAGGAAATGATTTACACTACTGGCCATTAAAATTGCTACACCAAGACGAAATGTAGATGATAAACGGGTATTCATTGGACAAATATATTATAATAGAAGTGACATGTGATTACATTTTCACGCAATTTGGATCCATAGATCCTGAAAAATCAGTACCCTCAACAACCACTTCTGGCGGTAATAACGGCCTTGATACGCCTGGGCATTGGGTCAGAGCTTGGACCACAGTTCATCAAGAGTAGTGACTGGCGTATTGTGACGAGCCAGTTGCTGGGCCACCATTGACCAGACGTTTTAAATTTGTGAGAGATCTGGAAAATGTGCTTGCGAGGCCAGTAGTCGAACATTTTCTGTATCCAGAAAGGCCCGTACAGGACCTGCATCATGCGGTCGTGCATTATCCTGATGGCATGAAGGGTTTTGCAGGGATCGAATGAAGGGTAGAGCCACGGTCCGTAACACATCTGAAATGTAATGTCCACTGTTCAAAGCGCCGTCAATGAGAACAAGAGGTGAACGAGACGTGTAACCAATGGCACCCTATACCATCACGCCGGGTGATACGCCTGTATGTCGATGACGAATACACGCTTCCAATGTGCGTTCACCGCGATGTCACCAAACACGGATGCGACCATCATGATGCTGTAAACAGAAAATGGGTTCATCCGAAAAAATGACGTTTGGCCATTCGTGCACCCAGGTTTGTCATTGAGTACACCATCGCAGGCGCTTCTGTCTGTGATGCAGCGTCAGGGTTAACCGCAGCCACGGTCTCCGAGCTGATGGTCTATGCTGCTGCAAGCGTCGTCGAACTGTTGGTTCAGATGGTTCTTGTCTTGCAAACGTCCCCATCTGCTGACTCAGGGAGCGAGACGTGGTTGTACGATCCGTTAAAGCCATGCGGAGAAGATGCCTGTCATCTCGACTGCTAGTGATAGGAGCCCATTTTGATCCAGCACGGCGTTCCGTATTACCCTCCTGAAACAACCGCTTCCATATTCTGCTAACAGTCATTGGATCTCGAACAACGCGATTAGCAGTTTCGCGATACGATAAACCGCAATCGGGATATGCTACAATCCGATCTTTATCAAAGTCGGAAACGTGGTGGTACGCATTTCTCCTCCTTACACGAGGCATCACAACAACGTTTCACCAGGCAACGCCTGTTAGCTTCTGTTTGTGTATGAGAAATCGGTTGGAAACTTTCTTCATACCATCACGTTGTAGGGGTCGCCACCGGCGTCAGCCTTGTGTGAATGCTCTGAAAAGCTTATCATTTGCATATCACAGCATCTTCTTCCTGTCGGTTAAATTTCGCATTAGTGGTACAAGTCTTGGTGCTTTTGTGCATTGCGAGGATGATGGATTCAGTAGCATTATCAAGTGATTGTGATACAACTGATGACCCAGATTTTCAGAGGATTAGGAAGACGTTATCTGACAATTTCTGGGCTATGGGTGATATTAACCGGCAAAATAGTTATCTGAATGGTTTATGAACGTATCATTCAGTTATCCGCTGACAGCCAAGAGATGGCTCTGTGTCTCAGAAAAGCTGTATTTAAGAATATGAACGGTAACTGTGCAATAGTATGTAAGAAGTTTTTCTTGAACAGTTTTGACATTTCTAATGGACGACTCTCTAGGCTTTTAACAAAAAGCAAGTAAGAAGGTACATCTCACCTTGATGGAAGGGGCAAACATCAGAACAAATTCTGTGTACTGGAAGGTCTGATCAATGATGTAAAGGAACACATCGAAAGCTTTCCAGTTTCCGAGAGTTATTGTGGAAGGAAGCATAATCCCCACAAAAGATTTTTAAATCCTGAGCTGTGTGTGGCCAAAATCTATGATTTGTACAAAAGTAAACTCACATCTCAGATTAAAGAAATTGTGGGGGAGCACATCTTTCGAAAAATCGTCAACAAAGACTTCAACTTGTTATTTCGACCACCAAGAAAATACACTTGCTCTTTTTGTGACACACTGACCTGTGAAATGAACGCTGCAACCAATGCAGAAGAAAAAAGGATGCTTCAAAATGAAAAGGAGATTCACCTTAGGACGGCTGATGCTGCAAGGACAGTAATGGCTATAGACACAGCATGTATTGAAGAGGCAGATTCCCAGGCGTTCGTGTTTACCTTTGACCTACAAAAACAACTTGCATTTCCTGAACTGACAACATCGATATCGTACTACAAACGAAACAAGTACGTGTATAATGTTGGTTGCCACAATTTAACTGACGGAAAATCCATATGTATTTTTGGGATGAAACATCTGGAGCGAAGGATTCACAGGAAATTGGTGCCTGTTTATTGAAACATATTGAAAAGTGTGCCACTTCTCAAAAACAGGTAGTTGCGTACAGTGAGTAATGAGAAGTGCAGATATGAGAATAGCGAAAAACTTAACATCAGGATTGATGGACACGAAGCAGATGAAGTTACGGAATTCTGCTACTTAGGCAATAAAATAACCAATGACGGATGGAGCAAGGAGGACATCAAAAAGCATGTAAGCTCTGGCAAAAAGGGCGTTCCTCGCCAAGAGAAATCTACTAGTCTCAACAATAGGTCTCAATTTGAGGAAGACATTTCTGAGAGTGTACATATGGAGTACACTATTGTATGATAGTGAAACATGGACTGTGGGAAAACCAAAACAGAATATAATCGAAGCATTTGAGAAGTGGTGCTACAGACGAATGTTGAAAAATAGGTGGACTGATAAGGTAAGGAATGAGGAGTCTCTGCGTAGTATCGAAGAGGAAGGGAATATGTGGGAAACACTAATAAGGAGAGGGGACAGGATGGTAGGACATCTGTTAAGACATCTGGGAATGACTTCCATGGTCCTAGAGAGAGTGGTAGAGGGCAAAAACTGTAGAGGAAGACAGAAATTGGAATACATCCAGCAAATATTTGCGGACTTAGGTTGCATGTGCTACTCTGAGATGCGGAGTTTGGCGTAGGAGAGGAATTCGTGGCGGGCCGCACCGTACCAGTCAGAAGACATGGCCTCGGAAAAAAAAGAATGCTTCGAAAGACCCACTCCATTACGAGCCTCTAGATTCCCTTCACAGTGTTTATTTGAGATAAATGCCTGCTATTTAAGTCTTGCAATACTAAGGAAGGCATACCACACTGTATCAGGTTATTTATCTGTGTTATTTTCCAGAGAATGGACGCCATGTCATTACTATACTTTCGTTACTGCGATATTTAACTAGAGCGAAGATCGTTTGTTACATTTTTGATATTCCCACTTAGTATTGCTCTCAACTGATCTCTTCGACGACCGCAGAATGTTTGTGAATATGAAAATTATAACATGTCAGTAATTAAGTATGAAGTTCTCACCAAGTATACATCACAGGTACTGTAGCTGCGCTAATGAACAGCATGTTTGTATGGATTATGTTCGGAGACACTCATGGCAGTTATGATTGTTCTACATTTGGTTGTGACCTACTTGATGAAAAGGTGTTTGTGTATGCATTGAAAGTACTACCGTTCGTAGAAATCTTTTTTTTAATTTCACCCAAATCTCTGCTTTCCCTGTATATATGTTCGCCTCCCCTTTGCACCTCCCAGTTTTCTCCTGGGAAGATTGTTGTTATAACTGAAACCAGTAGACAATAAATAAAGAGTTGCACAGCTGATGGCGCAAATATTCCGTGCTTGAGCCATTCGTGTTTGGAGGTCACAACCACCCTAAAACTAACTAGTCGCAATAATTATAATTATTAGTCTGAAAATGAAATAAATACCGATGTAATGTCTCTCAGTACACTGTCCTGAGTCACCATTAGAAATATCTGCACTTATGTCGCTAACACCTTGTGTATGAAAGTAGCAATCGTTTGTATGTGTGAGACATTTTACTCCTGTCATCTGACGATTCTAGCCAAAAGGTAACAATTTTGCTTTATCTAAATTCGGGCGAGCCGTGGTGGCTAGTTGAAATCTGTTCGGATTAAATATTAACTGCTATCACCGAATGGCTCTCGCGAATGTGATCATTGGGATAATTTCCGTTCTGTTCATGAATTGCATATATCTCGCTATCGAGTTTAGCAAGTCAGTACTTTAATTCACCACATCAGCTGTGTCTTCCGTGATTTCTCAGTGTACGGTAAAATGGTCTTTGTATGGCAATACTAAAGACAACACGTGTTTCTAGTTACTGTAGTGGGTGTGTGCTACACAGATTTTGTATTTACAGACGGTGTAGTATGCAACAAGGGAAGAAACAAGGTTCCTATGAATGTTGCCTACTACTACTCAGCTACTGTCAGTGATCATCATGTATCTGCACTACTTTTAACAACATGTGCACGATGTGACCACCATCCATTGTAATGCAGCCTTCCACGCTACATCCCATGGAATCACGCACTGACTGGATCGCTCCCGGTTGTTGCCGGATTACGTTGCAGGTATTGTTCTCGTAGTGTATCCATATCATTTATGGGCGCCACATAACAAAGGCCCCAAAGCCAAAAATCCAAAGGATTAAGGTCAGTAGACCAATCCATCGACCCTGAAAGACTCGTGTTACGTATCGCCTCACCCAACGTTGAAATGGACCGGTGTTCCATTATGAATCTGCCACATTTCAGATGTTCAAGTAATGGTACAGTTTCTACCAACACAGGTAATCGGTTCCGAATGAAGAAACTATACCTAGCACCATTCGGTGTGTTGTGTAGACTTAGGGATTTAATGACGTGTCCCCATTGACACCTGCCCAGACGTTGATACTATTCAACTCCTTGCGGGTTGTCATCGACCCATACGTGCGCATTATGATATTTTCCGGGACAGTCTCTCGTGAAGCCCGCCTCATCAGTGAACAACACCTTCGCTGTGAACTGCAGTTTATGAGCACACGTTTGGAGAAACCACTGCCAGAATTGCCGTCTGTGGCGCCTGTCGTGTGACGGCAGATCTTGGACTCTCTCAACATGGTTGGGACAGAGCAACTGTTTTGGAGGACTGTTGAGACAACTGACTTACAACACCGTCCGCTGCAGCTATTTTTTAGACACTCGTTACACGGTTGTCCTCCACATGTTCTAATACCCGTTGCTCCGTACTAGGTGTTCCAGTTCTTCGAGGTCTGCCACACCCTGTGTTCGTAGTGCAAGAGATCCCGTTTCCGAAAGTCGCTGGAGCAGGGTACTTAACATCTTTACAGATGGTGTATAGCGTCGAGGATATTTGGCAACATACAAGTTACACGTCCATACGCTGCTTCAATCTGCTTGATGTATCATAAGTCTACATCTGCCATCTCCTGTGTCTGAACAGTCCATTCGGGGGCTGCACTTCCATGACGGACATGGAACCAAATGACAGCAATGTGCTGCTGTGTCACGACAAACAAAGCGCCATATCATCGCTATGGGTACTCCATATGAAAATAACCTACCTGACTAAAACAGTAGTACAGTAGTACGCAGTGGAATACTATACGTGTTCTGTCTTAAGTGTGTGCTTGATACCAATGCATTCACGTTGTGCTGGATAAACGTCTAGAAAGTACGCTGTTTCGTCATTCGCCTCGTGACAAAATGCTCGATGTGCCACATGTAATCACTAAACACATGCAGGCCATAACTCCAAAGATCAGAGATTTACGACCAACGTTGAACGGAAATTTTTTGCTTTCGTTGATGCAAATTACGTACTATGTCATCTGTAAATATTGGAACACTTTTTCCGGACATCCTGTGTATTTCTTATGCCGTTTATTTCATATCCATACCATTCACATGTTAAATGAGATACAATGCTTGTGAGATAAGACATACGAACAAACAGCAAATATAAGATCTTTAATGAATGTATATTTCGAAGTAACTCACCCAAAAAATTTATTCCCGATTCAATTCGTGTTTGATTCAGTATCACTCTTGTTGATATAGAATACTCAGAAATAAACCAATGTTCGTATTATCGAGCTGTCACGCAAGGTAGATCATCTAAAAACATCGAAAGGGCAGTTACACGACATTCCTATTACGGGCACGTGTTTTCTACTACAGTGGCATTACAACTTCCCTACGCTGACAGATAATAAGGTTATACGTGAATGCACAAACTTGCAACCATATTTCTATTAATCATAGAGGAGTTTAAGTCAGTCATGGAGAGTTACTCTGGTTTCAGCAAATGGAAGGTTAACCAATGGCAGATGTTAAATTATTCCACATACCAAATGTAATGTCCATTACGCTATTTAGGTATCTGTGTCTGAGAACCTTAATTGCGACTAGTCAGACTGCGTTGCATTAATTTGAATTTTATTCATTTTGTAATTGGGGTAATTTCTCTGTGCGACTCAGTCACAAGAAAGTGTTACTCATTGTAACATAATCAGGCAATATTCAATAGAAAGACGCTATGCAATCAGTACAAATTAAAACTGATTGGTGTCACATATATGATTAACATACTATGTATGTAATTTAATGACTAGCGCTCTATACTAATGGTTATCCGAAACGCCTCTTCACACAAAACAATACAAACAATAAGCTGATAGTTATTCCTTCAAGTAATATCGTACAAAACCACGGAGGTCGGTCGGCAGTATCATGGATAAATTAATAATGCTTTGCCTCTACTTCTCTGTGTTTCCCTTTCAGTTACGCTGGCAGCTTGTGTAGGCCGAAACCAGTTAATGTCTTGAAGTGTTTTGTGATATGGAAATTTAACAATGATTTGTCTATAGTTATACAAAATGTGTAGACGCACTGTGATTTTGAAACCATGTTAAACAGTAGGTTCGAAGAAATTAGGTTCAAGGTCTGGTAGTGACATACACACAACATGTAGGAAAAAGAATACCTGATGTATAATCCGATGTTGCGATACAAAGTACTGCGTTCCTTATTGCACTATATGTCCGACAACCATGTTTATTTAATAGCGACGGAGCAGAGCAGCAACAGAAGCACATCTATACACTAACTTTCGGAATCAATTTAAAGATAATGGTGAACTCTAGATATAAATGTTCATACTGTGGCTGGATGCGACACTGTTCGTAACGAAGCGCTGTCAGGAATTTTTTTCTGTGTTGCAGTGAGTAAACTGAATTTTTCCATTTTCACGTCACACGCAATTAACAGTTTAATAGTCTATAACTATAAGGAATGAGGAGGTTCTACGCAGAATTGGAGAGGAAAGGAATATGTGGAAAACACTGATAAGGAGAAGGGACAGGATGATAGGACATCTGCTAAGACATGAGGGAATGACTTCCATGGTACTAGAGGGCACTGTAGAGGGCAAAAACTGTAGAGGAAGACAGAGATTGGAATACATCCAGCAAATAATTGAGGACGTAGGTTGCAAGTGTTACTCTGAGATGAAGAGGTTGGCACAGTATAGGAACTCGTGGCGGGCCGCATCAAACCAGTCAGTAGACTGAGGACAAAAAAAAAGTCTATAACTAGGAACATGTTCAATTTAGACAAGCACGGTACTTGAATTCGCTCTATATGCGATGTGGTGGTCACGCCCTGCAGTTTAAGGGGATCACACAGTGGTTCAGGTAAAAAAAATCGATTTTCAGTTTTCATCATATTTCGATAGATTAAGGTGTTATTTAAGTACTCTTAAAAGGATTTTGCTGCAAGAATTTTTTCTAGCATTTAAAGAGCATTTTCCTGACATATGTGTTTATGAGCCACGCCCACTTTTCTGTCACCCACTTTTCTGCATATATTATAGATCTTTATATCCCCTACATTGCACGTTAGGGATTTTTTTTTACTCCCGAGTGTGTTGGCTATCCTTGGAATGCAACGGTCGGTATTCTTTTGTTTCTGCTATTTGTAAACAGCACGCTTTCAAGCACGCGGTTAGTTTTGTTCAAGTGTGATTGCGAGGTGTTGTTACAGAAAACTTGCAGGCAATTAGGAGAAACAAAGAAAATCTGGAGGCAATGAAGAGAGATTTTTAGGCCATATTCTTCCATAAGTCCTCTACTAATGATAAACCATGTCATGGATTGCGTCCATCAGGAGAAAATTCGTGGTGCAAATACAATAGGGCTCAGGCAACTGAAGTATCTTATTCTCACCAACATTCTCTTCCTGCTGCTGTTATTACAGCAATTAAATGTATTTTCAGAGACTTGGCTCATCCTGACTTTCTAAGGAGATGTCTGCATGGGCAGACACAGGATCCAAATAAATGTTTCAACAGCATAATTTGGAACCGCCTTCTTTAAACTTTATTTGTAGGCAAGCATACAATAAAACTAGGAGTTCATGATGCTGTTATTACATTCAGTTGTGATAGTATTGGAAAGTGTTGGGTACTGAAAAAGCTTGGAATGAATCCTGGTGAAAATATAATCGCTGGGCTGCAACATTGCGACAAAATGGGGATAGCCGATGCAGACAAATCTGCATCTAATATGACCAAGAAAGCAAGACAAACATCCAGGAAGGTGAAAAGAAGCTGGACGACCTGCTAGAGGCCAATGAAGGGCCGTCATATGCAGCAAGACAGTTTTAATTAACTGTAAATAACAAATTTCTAAAGTTTTTTCTTTAAAGTCAATTTCCAGCATATTAAAATTTTCAGTACACATGCTCCATTATATCAGAAACTATAATAGATGAAGAATGACATTATCAGAGACTCTGAATAACATAAAAAGGCACCTCTGGTAATACATTCATTAATATTCTCCCATTAGGACGTCCACAAAAAATATTTTCTGCAGAAAAAACTTAATATTTTTTTGTTAATAAATTTAAAAAGGTATTTCCTAAAAACTATAAAATGGATAAAATAGGTTTTTGGTACAGTTGCTGTCTTAGCATTAGATAACATACAGGAAAAATATTAAGGTCTCGCATCAAATAGTTTTTTTTTTTTCAGAAATGGGTCAAATACTTGCAGAAATTAACATGGGTTAGACAGGCAGTGTGTGGTCCCCTTAAATATAAGATTCACAGTAGGCAGTTTACAAGATGGCACTCAAAAAAGTTCGCATATTTCACGTGTGTAATGAGAGACAGAGTGAGAGACTATATTATCCAGCTGTCTTTTGTAATCTAAACAAGAAATCGATGTATCTTGCTATATTTGTACCCATGTCGGATACGACCCGAAAGACGGCGTTTCCTGGTTCCACTTCCTGTCGCAATAATTTTGCCTCACGCGCTTCCGATGTTTAACGAGGTAACTTTTCATAAATCTGTCGCTCTTCACGAGCAATTCGTTAAGAATTCAATAACAAGCTTCTTCGTCCGCTTTCTCGGCCGTTCTTTGGCTCCGGTGTTTGCTCAAACGGCGGAGGCCAGAACTTTCGGCGCCATGTTTTCAAAGACAAACAGTAGGAGGCGTGAAAGACTTCATTTCAGGTATTTGACTCGTTATCGTGGAAAGTGGATTCGGAGTGAAACTTTCCATACAAATCTGCAAGTAATTAAAGTTGAGTCTTTTTATCTGGTCCAGAGAAATGAGACTGTATTAATTTGCAAACCGTGTACTGCGAGTGATTTAAAAGGCTTCAGTATGATTCGTGCGCTTGCTATATTTTGTGTACCAGCGCTTGTCCGTTTGTAAAGGTTATTATGTGCGTACGAGCTACCAGCTTTCAGACGGCAACCGATAACGAGGTAGCAGACGCAAGCTTTGTGGGGGACGTTTGAGCTTTGTTCTCGGAACTACTGCAGGTCTGCTTATCGGACGACCTAATCAATATTTGCTTCACGCCATTTTTACTTCTACGTGCTGAGAGACCCTTCTATGAGGTTTCTTGAACTCACGGATACAACATTTAATGAAATACGAAAAAGAGAAATACGAAACGTAGTTTACATTGTGCGAACTCATAAGTAGAGTGCTGGCAATATTGTTCAATAAAAATATCGGAAATGTATCCAGAAGAAGTGAGTGACTATCAGGACACGATTTAATGTTTAATCGTAGAAATTAATAACATTTCTAGGGTGCATCTGCACTCTGCAGTGGAGTGAACAGTGATTTGAAATTTCCTGGCAGGTTAAATCTGTGCCGCACCTGTCTCGAACCAGGGACCTTCGTATTTTAGGGGCAAGTTCTCAAACTTCTGTTATTTTTTTTTAAATTTAACAAGCGAAACTCATTTTCATTTACATCTGCTTAGCTACTGTGCAAATCACACTTAAGTGGTATCTTCCAAACACCTTCAGTTCTCAACCGTTCCACTCTAATAGCGCGTGGGAAAAATGAACACCTAAATATTTCTGTACGAGCTCTCATTTCTCTTATTTTATTAAGATGATCGTTTCTCCCTATGTAACTTAGAGGCAGTAAAACATTTTCTCATAATAGGAGAGATTTGATGACTGCAATTTTGAGAAAAAATCTCGTTGCGAAGAAAAACGCTTTTGTTTTAATGATTGGCACCCCACCTCGCTAATTATACCCGTGATACTAACTACCATATTTAATGATAACACAAAACGGGCTGTCCTTCTTGGGACTATTTCAGTGTTCTCCGCCACCCTATCTGGTAATAATTTCATATCGTACTGCAGTACTCTAGCAGAAGACGAACAAGCGTAGACTAAGCAGCCTCATTGGTAGAGCAGTTGCATCTTCTAAGTGATCGGCCAGTAAAACACACTCTTTGGTTTGCATTTGCTAGCGTTCCAATTTATGCGGTTCGGAATTGTAATTCCTGTGTATTTAGTTGAAGTGACAGCCTTTAAACTTGTGTGATTTATAGCGTATCTGAAATCTAAGATTCGTACTGGTGTGGGTGACCTCAAACATTATCTTATTCAGAACCAGTTGCCATTTTAGCACTAAATATATTGTCTTAATCATTTTGCAATTGGTTTTGATCTTCTGATGACTTAAATGGTCGGTAAATGTCAATATCATCTGAATAAGGTCGGAGAGGATTACTCAGATTGTTCCCTAAATCGTTTATATAGATTAAGAACAGCAGACGGCCCATAATAGTCTCTTGGAGAACTTCGTATATCACTTCTGCTTCCTCAATGATTTTCCGTCGTTTACTACGTACGTTGACCTTTCTGAAAGGAATACATGAATACAGTTGCACAACTGAAGCGACAAGCCATAGGCAATGGTCTTCAGTAGATGTTTCGTGTGAAGAACGATGTCAGAAGCCTTCTGGCAATCTAGAAATATGGAATCGATTTGAGATCCCTTGTCGATAGCACTCATTGTTTCACAATTACGCTATTTTGTCTATCCGTGCTGTGTGTCAACAGACCGTTACCTTCGACGTAATTCATAATGTTCGAATACAGTGTACATTCCAAAATTCTACTGCAAATCGACGTCGTGATGTGGGTAGGTAATTCAGCGGATTACTACTATTTCCTGTCTTGAATAATAATGTGATCTGTTCTACTTCCTAGTCTTTTGGTATGGGTCTTTCGTAGAGTGAGTGGTTACATATGATTGCGAAGTATGGGGCTCCACTTTAGTGGCACTGTCATTGGTAATATTACCATTGGTTCAGTGAAGATACTGATTGTGTCTCGCCGCTGGTGTACTTAACATACGTACTCTTTGGGTTATCTGTCAGAGTTTGAAACGGAATTTCGTCGTGGAAACTACTAAAAGCATCATGTATTGAAGTCTGGGATGAGTTTGGAGCTTCAGTTAAACATCACTGATCTTGGAGAATTGGTGTTATTTTAAATTTGGAATGATTTTTACGTTGTTTCTGCAACAATATTCTCATCTGCTTTATGTACTGAGGCGGATCAGTGCAATCTTTTATTAATGTATTAGGTATAAATCCTTCAGTTGCCCCAAATACTATCTCTGTGAATCCATGCCACGACTAGTAACCACTTTTATAGTTATCTGGGAAGGAATGCAGGCTCTCTCTTAGGAATGTGTCTAGCGCATTTTTTAAATTGGTATATTTTGCCTTTATTTTTGGTAGATATGGTTGCTGTGCTCGGACTTGCTACGGCGATCTTATGTTCACTAATCCTTGTATCCATCATGATTCTCCAAATTCGCATACGATCATTTGTTGCAAACTGGTCAAGTATGTTTTTGCAAATTTACACTTCGAGAGGGCTCCAGAACTGCTCAAAATAATTTTGGGAAAATGCATTTAGTACAGTTTGTGATGATGTCTTACACCTACCACCGGCTTTGCAGATGTATTTTCGCCAACTCTTCGAGGGCACACTGTAGTCACCACCAAGTAAAAGTGTTTGAGTGTGGTACCTATATGAGGTGATATTCACTCCTCTGTGAGACGTTCAGCAAGTGAATCATGTGAGTAGAGGGGCGATATGGGACTCGGTGTAGTTACCAAGTGTAGCCTCTAGCATTACTAACTTACAGGGGCTGTCTACTTCAATTTCGCTACAAGATAAACTGTTCCCAACAGCAAGAAACACTCCGCCACCAACTGTATTCTTGAATATTCGTAGCACATCTACCGCTACTGCCTCCCGGATTTTACGATAGCGCTTTCGTCGATTTGGGAATGAATACAATCCGTAACGGAATTCCACTGGTATGAACGCACGCAGAAGCGGTTCGTTAACGATTTATTGTACGAAATCGCTGAATGCATCACAACATCGATCATTAAACTCTACTTAAAATCCGACCACACCCAAATATTTTCGTCGTGGGCCAACTTTTTAAAGATGAGTTATGTTTCTCTGTTGCGAATCTTGCGGTTACAGTTCTGCTTTATTCGTCGGCGGTCCCTACGAATTGACGAAGTGCTCTGAGCCATGATTCGGTATGTACGAGATCTATGATTCCTTTAGACTACTGTAATTTAGACGCTGTAATGAAACTTTTTGTATCAGCCTATCTGCCTGCCCATGCTATCACCCATAGTGGACACTAAGAGAAGGTTGGCCCTCCGCTACTCTCGAGCTAAGTGTTGGATGGATGAGTATTGATAAATGCGGCCAGCATTGTCCGGGGTGCGCACTTTGGAACCGGTGGAGGTCTGGTGTACTATATTAGTAATTCTGGCTTTGATCCGTTTGAGTGTGGTGATGTTTTGGATGGAGCAAATGGGTTCAAATTCCAGGACGTAACACTCTTTCGTTGACTAATTTCATCTGCCTCAATTAACTGCGTAGCTTTTTGAGCAGTTTCTGAATTTAATCTTAACATGTCTGGCGCAGCAAACTGACTGGACTGAAATTTTGGTCGGCAGCCACGGACTATTGCGGGGTTTACTCGAAGTGATCATCCACATTTAGCTGCCCCCAATCGCACAATCAACGATACATGACAAGAGATCTCTTCATAAGCAGAATCTATCAAAACAGCTAGCTGAGGTGGCTGCGAGAAAGGTGCTAGCGACGGTATTCATTTCCTGTCACCGCCAAACCTCTTCTAATCATTTCTGTTAGAAGCTGCTCCAAATTATCGTAGCCTAGGGTTTGATCCTCTTTAGATAACCCGCAAATCTCCGCTTTGAATTATCCGTCGATGTAAAAATGTGAACAGCTACACTATACTTGGCGTTAGGGTTGTAAGTACGAATATTGTATCATTGTCATCTTGGTTGCATTTCCCCTTTGCCAAACAGACTACTCGGAAACATGTCACATAACTTGACGTTTTCTTCCTTGTTCGCAACTGCACCACCAAGTGGACTACGTCTGTCAGTAAAGACTGGCCACTTGCGTCCATGCGTCCACACTTCAATATCTGATTTACCGCCGAGGCGAAAATAAACATTAATGGCTTGTTGTGCTTTGCATACTTCGAGCTACTAACAACCGAGAAACATACTACTCCTGAAATCTACACTCCTGGAAATTGAAATAAGAACACCGTGAATTCATTGTCCCAGGAAGGGGAAACTTTATTGACACATTCCTGGGGTCAGATACATCACATGATCACACTGACAGAACCACAGGCACATAGACACAGGCAACAGAGCATGCATAATGTCGGCACTAGTACAGTGTATATCCACCTTTCGCAGCAATGCAGGATGCTATTCTCCCATGGAGACGATCGTAGAGATGCTGGATGTAGTCCTGTGGAACGGCTTGCCATGCCATTTCCACCTGGCGCCTCAGTTGGACCAGCGTTCGTGCTGGACGTGCAGACCGCGTGAGACGACGCTTCATCCAGTCCCAAACATGCTCAATGGGGGACAGATCCGGAGATCTTGCTGGCCAGGGTAGTTGACTTACACCTTCTCGAGCACGTTGGGTGGCACGGGATACATGCGGACGTGCATTGTCCTGTTGGAACAGTAAATTCCCTTGCCGGTCTAGGAATGGTAGAACGATGGGTTCGATGACGGTTTGTATGTACCGTGCACTATTCAGTGTACCCTCGACGATCACCAGAGGTGTACGGCCAGTGTAGGAGATTGCTCCCCACACCATGATGCCGGGTGTTGGCCCTGTGTGCCTGGGTCGTATGCAGTCCTGATTGTGGCGCTCACCTGCACGGCGCCAAACACGCATACGACCATCATTGGCACCAAGGCAGAAGCGACTCTCATCGCTGAAGACGACACGTCTCCATTCGTCCCTCCATTCACGCCTGTCGCGACACCACTGGAGGCGGGCTGCACGATGTTGTGGCGTGAGCGGAAGACGGCCTAACGGTGTGCGGGACCGTAGCCCAGCTTCATGGAGACGGTTGCGTATGGTCCTCGCCGATACCCAGGGAGCAACAGTGTCCCTAATTTGCTGGGATGTGGCGGTGCGGTCCCCTACGGCACTGCGTAGGATCCTATGGTCTTGGCGTGCATCCGTGCGTCGCTGCGGTCCGGTCCCAGGTCGACGGGCACGTGCACCTTCCGCCGACCACTGGCAACAACATCGATGTACTGTGGAGACCTCACGCCCGAAGTGTTGAGCAATTCGGCGGTACGTCCACCCGGCCTCCCGCATGCCCACTATACGCCCTCGCTCAAAGTCCGTCAACTGCACATACGGTTGACGTCCACGCTGTCGCGGCATGCTACCAGTGTTAAAGACTGCGATGGAGCTCCGTATGCCACGGCAAACTGGCTGACACTGACGGCGGCGGTGCACAAATGCTGCGCAGCTAGCGCCATTCGACGGCCAACACCGCGGTTCCTGGTGTGTCCGCTGTGCCGTGCGTGTGATCATTGCTTGTACAGCCCTCTCGCAGTGTCCGGAGCAAGTATGGTGGGTCTGACACACCGGTGTCAATGTGTTCTTTTTTCCATTTCCAGGAGTGTATAATCATTGGTCCGCAAATGAAGTAAACACTGACGTAATGTTGTTCAGTATACTGTCAATAGCCATCAATCAAAATACCTACACCTGCACCCCGCTGGGTAGCCTTGCCACGGTTGCCGTGGTTGCCCCTGTGGGAGGTTCGAGTCCTCCCTCGGACGTGGGTGTCTGTGTTGTCTTTAGCCTAAGTTGGCTTAAGTAAGATTAAATACTGTGCAAGCCTAGGGACCGATGGCCCCAGCAGTTTGGTCCCACAGGAACTTACCACCACCACCTGTACCCCAAACACCGCACATAATCATCGTAGTACGCCTTTGCACTCTGCAATTCGTTCCCCTTGGGTCACATATATTTATCAACTGCAGATCATGTATCCGAGCGGGTATGCCTCACCCTGAGAGGACGAGGTCTTGCAGAATACACGGGGTTATTTGCGTGAACATGACCATAGTACCGGGGCTGATACTCATAATTTTGCTGTAGCCAGTGGTGACTGCTAGTTTACTATCGGCGTCCCATTGAAGAAACATGACATATACATCTTCAGGATACAAACATTGATGTAAATTTAATATCCCGTTGCCGGAGACTACTCAAGTTAGTGAAGTAGTAAACTTGCAGTTATATCACAGCCCATAGAACACTGTGTCCTCTGAACGGCCTCCACTGTTTCTGAGCTCTGCTGCTGGGGCATTATCGTACGTCAGAGAGTGGTGCACTGTGACATGCTCACCCTGTGTTAGGATAGTTTTGCGTTGTTGGCCGTCAGTGTGATCCACATCCTACTGCCGGCATTTAGGCAGCACAAACTTACTCCACAGAGTCGGCGTTGGTCTAGGACGATTTACTTCGGATACTTTGGGATCAACACTACCAATCGGTATTTCCATAGTGTTAGGAAAAGCCCTTTACGATGCATAGCGCCGAGTTTGTGAGGGCGTCTAATTTTGCTTCTGAGCTGTCACCGAATCGCGTGTCGCAAGATTAGGTTCCGGAGGGTCAGTGTTTCACAGGAATGTGCGCTACACAATTAGAGGATCACTTTTTTGAAACCGTGTAAGTGACTCCCATTGAAACACAAAGTTGAAAATTTGACTTAAAGGTATCCCTTCTGTATGGCGTAGAAGCATGGCACGCTGCGACATAACCCTCGGCCTCGACGGTGCTTAAAACAGCGAGGTATCGACACAAGCGGGAAAAAGGACGGAGCTCAGAAGTTCATCTGAGGTTAAGGACGTCACACTGGCATCAAATTTCACCACAGTTCGCCGCAACGGCATCGTGGACTTGTCAGAGGATGGGGAAATCGTAACACACGCTCTTACCCAAGTTTAACCCCTTATTTTGAAGCGTCCGTGATTGAAGTCAGAACCTCTACGCCCAACATTGAAATCATTCTGTTTCCTTATGAGTGGACGAGTAAAACATTTCAGACTCACCGCCACTCAGAATCGACACGAAAATGTCGCAGGAGGCGGCATAAAGAATGACAATGAAGGTGCGCCTTCTCTGAGGGCGTTAATTTCCATACAATTTGCGGCAGAAAACGACAGCGAGATAAGCTACAGTACGATGCTCTTGACAACTTTCGACGCCACTGACACCTCCTGGACAAGTGTATTTATGGAACACAAATGAAAGTGCTGGGTGTTCCAAAGGCAAAAAAACATATAGAAACCAAGCAAAATTCTATGAGGAAAATTATTTTAAGTTACATAATGAGGAAGTATCAAATGTGAAAACTAAAACTAGATTACAAAGCACAGAAAACAACTAAATAGACTTCTCAATAAAAGGACTAAAAAACCGAAGACATAGAGGACCAGCTGGCATAGGCTATTGATCAGAAACAGTGTGGAAAGCTTGTAAGGGTTGCTGCTATAAATAATTGTTCAAAAAAAATTTCAATCAATTAGTACTGAAGTCAGCCAATCAGGACGTTGCACGCCCAAATTCACGCGATCCGCCAGGTGCGGTGTCGCAAAACGCGTTCTTTGTTTGGTTTTCTGAAACCGAACAACAGACAAAACGAAAACTGGACGTGAGACGTTAGTAAGAACCCAGCGTGAGCGAAAGACTGAGCAATCTCTTGCGCTATAAGAACAACTGGCCCTAATAATTCCATCACGCGGGGCGTTTCAATCTGCACACACAACAGCCTGGCTGGCTAACTTCGATGCTAATTAACTCGGAAACAGGGCAAAGTATCCAATTTTTTTTTCAACAACTATTTCTCAGCACAACCTATCCTGCAACACCCTTGCACGATTTACATATTTTCTGACCGGCTTATCATGAATTAATGGAATGTGGGGGAGTGAGATGCGTCCACCCTTTTTACTAAAGCTCGAGAAGTGTCTCAGTTTAGTTAGGAAGTCCATAGAAGGTGGAATAAGAGGCGTGCGGTATGACTGGCCGTGCTTTTCCATCAGAGGCTTCAGAGATTTAGACAACCTGTCCTTGGATTAACTTAGTGCGTTGTCGTGTAGGATTTCCTCCTGCTTGTTTTACCGCAAACCTCTCCTAGTTGACGTCCGTCGGAAAGGAGTATCAGAGCCATCGGATCCTCTGTAAAGTGAAATACTGTATCCAGTTTCTACGTGATGAAGGCGGGAAGCTATTTTAGTTGAAATAATGTACTCGGATGCCCTACTGTTTATTTATGAAAAAAACGTTATCTGACGATAAAGAAACAACCCCCTATTTTTAACTCAAAAACAGTTGTTCCCTTAGAGTATTATCTAACGAGAGAAGTAGATTGAAACGATCCTATGTGCGAATGACGACTACGGCGCGCAGTCAACATATCGTACTTACAATCGTGAAACATCGCCGCTGTGCGTAGAAATTCGTTAACTTAGACATTGCTCATTTGTTTACGAAACGATTGCTTTCGTAATATCGTTGTAAGAAAGTGCTTATGAGCAGCAGGCTTCTCCTGACCTCTGTAGTGGAATAAGTGGCTTCTATCAGTAAATTTTTGTTAAAAGAATTATTTGCTTTGCACAAGAACGGCTGTAGCTTGCCTACCTATCACGCGCTGGTGTAACTGTCTTTCTCACGGCTAGCCCCACCCCCCGTTCTCTCCCCCTCCCTTCCTCCCCCCTCCCCCACCTTCACGGAGACGTCATATGGTCCACCACCTACTCAGCCAGCATAGTAACTGTAGTCTTGCTCCCTACTTTGCGATGTGCAGTGTTTCCCGAGCTTATTGAATGCTACTAATATCTACAGGGGTGACATAAAATGTAAATCTGGAAATAAAACGTGGTTAGGTAATTAGGGGTACCTCACATGGGGTAAGAATAATATCAGCAGTTTAGTACTTTATTTATCAGCATTATGAAGAAAGGTAGGATATCAAGAATATTGAAAGAAAGTATCACAGTTCCAATAAATAAGAGATAAACTACAATTGAATGATTACTGGGGACTTACTCTACTTACAACTTCAGTCTGTTGACGTCAGTAAATAGAGACACATTACAAAATTATATAGAAATACCAGAAGAACAGCCTGGATTCAGGAGAAACAAGGACATAATAAGTGCTGTTATCGTTCAAAGACAACTTACGGAGATATCGGAGATATCGTTTAATAATTCAGCCTACCTGTGTCTTGTTGGTTTGTCGAAAACCTTTGATAGAATTAGAAAAGGGATACGATTCAATCGTTAATTGACAATAGAGTGCCAGTGGGTTTAATGAAAATCACAGAAGCTATATACATAGAGGTTATAAAACGAGAATAAAAACGCGTAGACTTCCAGATGAAATTATTATAGATGATGAAATTAGACAAGGGGACTAACCATTCCGGTTCAACGTAATACAGGCCACATTGTTGATGCCATAAGAAAGTATCCAGGCTAGAAAATGGGAAATAAAGTGGCAGATATTTTATGTTATTTTGATGATGCTGTATTGATAGCAATTAATGAGAATAATTTACAAAACTAACTTCACTAATTCAGTAAAACAGGTAAGCTATACAATACGGAGAGCTTATCTACAAAATCAATTATAATGATAATATCAAAAATATCTGTAAGATGTTAATTACACGTAGATGGTGCTTCAATTGAACAAGTGTGAGCTTTAATGATATAGCGACTGTTATCAATAGCTATAATGACTTAAACATGGAAGTGAAGAACCAAGTGACGACGGCAGTAAATGTAGTGGCACACCTGAAAAAAAAACTGTATGGAGAAAGGCTTTTATGAAAACTGAGGGGAAAATAAAAATATGTGAAACAATGGTGCGTTCTGTTACGATACATCCGGTAGCAAATCGGGAGTAAGAGTACAAGATAAAAGAAACGTTAACGGCAATGGAAATGAAAGTACTATGACACATCCAAGAAGTATCCATGTGAAACCAGAGAGCAAATGCATCAATGAAAATAAGTAGATAAAGGCAAGAAAAGCGAATTGAAAGCGTCATACATCACAGAAGACTAGTTAAAATTTCTAAATATGGACGATCGTCTGGACGATCGTTAAAGAGATGGAGCAATAGTTGGTACAGTACGTCCACGGAATGAGGTCAAAAAACATGAGAAATCCCATCTCATGTAGAAGGAGGAGGAGGAGAACGAGGACAACATTAGCGATTGGCGCAGGAGTTCTCTTTGCAGGAATACCGAAAAGAGACGGCTTGATGACGTGACTGTGGTGGCTGGAACACGATGATACCAGGTGGCTCAAAAACGAAGCGTCATAGATCACTGAAAACAAGTGGACTGATGTAGGAGGAAGAAGAAGAAGAAAAAGGAAAAGATTGACAATACACTGTTAGTGCTCTGTATGTCTGCTTTAAAGAAATTGGAGAATCGTGCAAATTATTTGTCATGTAAACAACGCTATAAATAGCGATGATGGTTAGTGGTAAGACACTGTACTTACCGTCTCCATGGAACTCGAAGCACGGGGCCGCATATGGTGGTCCGACATGACAGATATTATCACACTACTTGAAGTACGGCAACTATCCAGTTTTTATATACTTTTATATCATTTAAGGACACTTTTCGGGATTTTGTGCACCTCTAATTTGCCTAACACATTTAGATCTTCATCAGCATGTGTAGCGTTTTGAATTTTGCAACTGCTTCGTCTGTAATTTGTGGCTACCTTATTTTCACCACGTACACACAGCGCAATATTTCAGCGAATCTAAGTGGGTATGAAGGAGCACCAGCATTCAATATGTGACCAATGAAAACGATATACTGATGAGTACCTTAAGGAATTACGACAGTTAAAGACATCTGAAAGTTCGAAACGTAGCATTGTAAAAAACAAGCGTGAATAAAAAAGTT